>NW_019213500.1:36756-181488 GCF_002532875.2 Varroa jacobsoni
ATTGCAATCAACAAGTACAAAAGCGATCAACCAGATCAATACGAAATCAAAAGGAACGATAGACCACTCGATAACTTATCAACAGGTTCTCGCGCGTTTCGCCTGTTTCCCGCTGCCATTTTTGAAAATTATAAGGCATTTCAATTTGGCGATAATTTTTCTGCAATCACGTAACTTGTGCGTTCCTGGTCATATTTTCATAATTGTGACACCCTTCTGGTTACGCTGCGCTTTCCTTAGGTGTCTACTTCTAGTCATTGTGAGTTATTAAGACTCGAAAGGCTATCTTCATCGCAGAAAGGTACTGGTACAGAAAGGAAGCTTAGTACCTTTTCGGTCTTGTCCTAAGCTAGACTCCATCGGAGTTTTCGGACGGTCCGGCTATTTGAAGACAGCATCTGCAGTAATAGCAGTGAACCATTGGCCTACTAGGGCAAACTTTTAATTAGACACCCGGTTTGAAAACAGTTGATTGGCGGTAAACGGTCCACGAAAAGTTCGCCGAAAACGACAGCGTCTGAAGTTAGACTATTGTAATAATGTTCCTGCATAGCAAATAAGCCCAAGCATCACCGACGCTTTTTACCGTAAGCCATTTTATTAGGTTTTTCTTCTACAGCGGGCTGAAGTTTTGTATCATTTTACAACATACCGCAACAATCTATTACAATTGACAGCCCTTTTCTAGTCTCAAACGTATGCCGAAACGATAAATCGTTTGTAGAAATACCTTTTTTATTTTCTGGGTTTTGCAAATAGGGGCCTATGGACTTGATCTGTGAAATATGTGATAGGTAAATGATCGAAGGCCAGTCGATCGTCTGTCGAAAGAAATCATTTTATAACTTGAAACAAGGATCCGTTCTAATTCACAGACCGATTTTCCAATAACTAACTTACTTATTCTTATCACTGGAAGAAACGGGTAGTGAGTTCCGCACGAATCCCGTCGAATTTCTGTGACGGCAACAACAAGTTTGGCTGAGATTAGATACGCCGCTGCGCTATATATGCCGGCCACAAGGCGTATTATGATAAAGATATCTCATTGTTCGACATGTCGAAGAAGGCAGCGTTGATAGTTAGCAAGGGCCAAGCACCTTACGATAGTAACATGACTCTGAAGCCATGAACCAATCGTTCGTAAATAAATGAACTTGACACAGTCTAATAAAGCGTATTATCTCTCGGTAAATTGCCATAAGGCGCAAATATATATTATAGAGGCATATAAAATTAGCGTTGAGGCGTACAGTTTATTGTACGCTCACACAAGCGACCCGCTGTTGCTTTGCGTCCGCCATGGTCGGCGACAATAGGTAGCTAACAAAAATGATTTTATAGCCACCACCATCATAGTGATGGAATCCTTTCCTTTCGAATCGAAAGTAATATCCAAGGGTAAATGGTAGAACTAGACCGAATAGCAAGCAACCATGAAATAAACCCAAATTGAAATAGGCGGAAAATACCCAGCGTACGATATTGGCATTTTCTTACTTTCACTTCGAAATGATCGACGACCTTTTCGGTTCATCACCTCGTTCATATGGACACGAAACCTATTCCACGACTCGATATTTGTTGTCCTTTGCCGTAAATCAACCGAGAGCGACTGTCAAGCGTCAGCGGCAACGTTCGAACGACCTGCTCATAACCGTCATCATCGTCGCCGTCGCCACCGCCATCGCCGTCTAATGTGCTGCTGTTGAGGAAAAAGTACGTTCTGCATAGGTGCGGAGTCCATATTTTAATTAGCTTGACTAACGGCCATCGCTATCAGACTCAGCCGAACTCATTCTGCCTCTTTGATTTCATTTGCGATGAACGGAAAATGAATTACGTGGACTAGGCCGTCATATTACGACGCCACAATCGTCATGGTCGAGTTCCGTCATCATAATCGCCTGTCAGCTCGGAAGGGCCGGCTAATGGCAATCTTTGCAGGCAATATACAATCGTAGACGTAAACGAATGGAAAAAATTTACTGAGAATTGAAAACATCAAAGTCGTCCACGCGGCACGTAACCGGCGTCTTTTGGTGAAACCAGTGGCAGTGCTCTGTTTTCGATCAGCGATTCGATCAGACGCTGCTCGTGCGCAAGCGGCGGCGGCGGCGGCGGCGGCGGCAGAAGTACTACCAATACTGTTGAAATGGTAATGGCAATAGCGACGCTAGTCATGACCACGCCGATGATTATGTAGTCGTTTCTGCACTGGAAGAAGGAGACGATGTAGACGTTCGGGTTGATATTGCTGATGTATCGCTGCTGTTCATACCGCTATGTAGCTGTTAATTCAGCTATTACCTATTGATAACGCTGAAGTTGAGAACATCGAAGCAAGTTGAATGACCTCATCGATGAAAATGGCCAAGACGCCACCTAAGGACCAATACGATCTGTACGAACATGTGGTGACGACGAAAAACAACGAGGCAAAGACAATTCACGATGTTGAATGTATCTTCTGTGCCTGCTGGTGTCTTTGTGCGGTTCGGATAACGCCGCAAGCGTTCTTCGTATCATTATTGTTGTTGTTACCGGCCGGCAATCAGGCTGTACGTGTCGCTGCAAGATACAGTAAATGAGTGTGTTCTTTGGTTTGAGCGCGTTCTTGGACGGAAGTGCGTACGTATTTGCGTGCGTACTACGGGGTCGTAACGCCGCTCACCTACTCAGCGTCTGCTAGCAAGAAACAAGCCGGCAAGCGAGCGTCTTTCAGGCGTTCCGGAAGGTGCATTTCCGGACACCGAAAAGGAGAGATGTAAACTACTTTGATGCTGCAGTTGCTCCGTTGATTCCTGTTACGTCTGTTGCTGATCGACTACGGCTGATATCGATACGCGAGTGTACTCGTAAAAAAACCCTTAAAGCTGAGTGTCGAACTCAAACCGTAGGTTTGTTGACAACAACGGCAGCCAACAAAATCTGTATCAGTAACGGTATGATGGCTCTCGTCCTCTGACGAATCCACTAATGGATGTAGCACAATCTAACGGTACATCAAGTACGATGAACAACTCCAAAGCAAACGTCGGTCGAAGAGAACGCCGATCGTATTGTGGCGTCAGCAATACGCCACGGTACGCTACTCTATCTGGTATCTGTTATATAGAGGAAGCGATTAACGGTACGACTACCATTTCGGCCATTCCGGCGTCGCTGTGATTGCGATACAATCAAAGTCAGTTCAGTGAAGCCCAGCTAAGAAATGGCAACTCTGTTGAGGAACGGAAGGCTATGAAACGAGGTAAGTTGGTCCTGTTATTTGAACTGTGCGACTGACGCCGCTACGCGAATCTCTTTCCCTGCGAGGTGTCTTCGCTTCGCCATTAGGAAGACTAAATGCGTTGCTCCCGTACCTTTGGCATGACTCAGGTAGCTGAGTTTGCTTGATTCGTTCGGTTCCGTCTTCATGTTGTTACCTGCTGGTACGAATGTATACATCTATAGACGACCTAATGATTGAATGTTTGCTTTCGCCGTCGATAGCTTCCTGTTATAAGCTCGTCGCCATCTACCCTCTGCAGTTTTTTTTTTTATTGTTGGGTTAGCAAGAACATTGAGGTTAAGGCTATCCTAGCGAAGGAAGCGAGGTTCAAGCTGCGCTGGCCGTTGAAGTTGATGCTGTGGCGGCAATGAACGGCATGCAACTTCTGTTTCCGTTGCCTGTCACAAAACGGGGTCGGACAATGGAGCGAGCCCAAATGGAGTGAGTATCCGTCGCTCGTACACAAGCGAGAAAGCAGTGACAAGTACACCACAAGATGTAGTTGCTTCGACAGCTCTTGAAGTGTTTCAGCCATGAAGAATAGGAAGTCTTATGGAAGCCTTCAATTGGGCCCCAAAACTTCACTCGCATACGACTACGGCCAGAGAAACTAGTGCGGTATGATTCCACTATTTGTATGACCGTTAGTCTGAGGTAGAACAGGTCGTGGTTCTACGCACGCGAAAGGTCAGGTACTGCAAACAATCTCTCATGCGTAATCTGTTAGCGAAACAAGGAGTGTTCCTGTCGTAGTATACAGCCATACAGTAGAAGATAAGTGTGCGTAAGCGGCCGAGCGGAACATTTGACATACGATTATTTGGAGTTGGCGTCAAATCTTTTTCTGAACCAACTTGAAAAGATCAATTGAAAGTAAACTGCTGTTGAAAAAAATCTGACAGTATTTAATTATTAAATAACTATGACTAGTACGTCCAGGAAACGATTGAGGCCTTCGTGATTTGTACCGAGCGCTAGCAGCGTATACCTAAACTTTCTACGCACTTGCTTGCGTTGGCCATATAATTCATTACCATTAGCTAACGTTATTATACGTCGATGGTTTCATAGGGTATGGGCAGTGTTGATATGAACAGGTATAACCCGCGGCATCGATTGTTCCCATTATATTCAAGTTTCTGCATTGGGGCACTGAATATTTCCCCTGTCATTTGCGGCCCATGCCAACGCAGCAGTTATCAATGTCGCGGTCGTGCCAGGTTCAGTATTATCTATGTTCGTTAAAACGTTCGTCATTGTAGCATCCGTGTCTGCCGTGATATTGTAAACTTCAGACCATTAGTCAATAGTCTAGTTAGAGCCTGAACAACTAATGGTTAATTCTTTTCCTTCTTAATGAAGTCAGCCGATGTTCGAGGAACTCTGATCGACTGCGGTCGATTTATGGCGGCAGCTGCAAGCTACAACTACAACAATCATCAGTGCCGGTCCCGTAGCCGCTGCAATATTGTTTTCTAGCCGACAACAAATAGACCCACGGTTACAGTGGTGAAAGCAATGGAAAATAACCTTATCTATATTATTTCGTTTCCCTGACATTCAACCGTTTGAAGGCAGCTACTACGACCGCGTGTCGCCTTCTATGCGCTACCCATCTATTTTAGAATAGAGTACCTATTTGCTGAGCCACCTCTTGACTGTCTAGAGCTTAATACGGAACCCCTGCATTTGTTGCTGCTGCTGCGGTATTAGTGGTAATGGTCGGTCAAATCATTCACCCAGTCATAGCAACGATCATAATAATAACAATCGTTATAAAGCTAGAGGTGATTTTGCCCGCGGCAGTGACGATGATGGCGTTGTTGGTGCCTGTGATAACAACACCGGCGGCGTTGACAAGCACATTTCGTTCGTAGCAACACCATCTCTCCGTCGCTGCTCGATTTTTAGGACGCCTCGTATCATAAACATGTTCCAATTGGTGGTAGCAGAACGAATATCGCCAAAGCATCTTTACCATTAATGCTGCCGCGTGCGTGCGTGCGTGCGTGCGTTGTACATAACGCTTAGCCAGCCAAATACGAGACGTTCGAATATAAGCCAGGTACTCGGCCTCTAGAACCCAGAGCTTACCAACCTGCTCCTAAGAACAGCGGCAGCAGTAATTAGTCAGTAGTTGACCAATCCCCGCTTATTCAGTGAAAAACAATGATCAGTCCTGCGGCTGTTTTTTTCCTTCTGAGACCGCTACTAGTATAGTACTAGTCTAGGTTCCTGGTCAACAAACAACGAGGTGAACAGTCACGCTACCAGAACTGGCTGCTATACAGACGTTGCTACCTGGCAACATCAACGGCAATAATAGGAACACATCCGCAACTGAGGCCGCACTCATAATCCGACCCTAGGTGATTCAAAATGATGAAGAAAAGTCCTAGCCTGAAGCCAGTTCCTCATATGACATCGTCTCCTATTGCAGATTCCGGTTAGGAACTGCGAGGCCAGCTGAAGCAACGCTAACGTTGGTACTTCGGCTTATTGTTGCCGTTGCCTGTCTTTCTGTCTCGCCTGTCGCTCGTCAGCATCTGCTTGTTCTATACTGTCTCGATGACGGAATAACCGTTGGCCGATCGAGGGGATAAATGTGGGGTGTCTGCTTGCTTACTACTCGTGGTACGACATGCTTTAAGGCTTAGAGGCCGCTGCGTCGGCATCTAACATTTGACCTACCCATGCCAATGTCCGCTGCAGCTGGCACACCACAATCAGAGATACAGAAAGCGTAGAAAGTGTTCAGAAGCAATGGTCAGCTCTTGACAACGAAAAGAAAACTTTTGTTTCTGCCCATCATCATCATCGGCATCAGCAGCTTAATCATTATAATCAACTGCTTTGACGGATGTGAGGTAATTTTTGTTGTGTTGATCATTGTCAATGATGATAATTTAGGCACGGTGGTTTTTGTTGTTATTGCTGTCGTTGTTGTCGCCTCAGAATGTCATTTGACTTCAAGGGGTATTCGCTACGACGCCCGTTGCTGTTTTTTTTTCCTAAGGGTCTACCTAGAGGTAAACCCTCTTGCCCGTATACCAAAATTCGATTGTATTTTATTTAATAGGAATTTAATGTATTTTTGTAAGAAATACGTACGTTATCTGTCCCGGCACAAAAAAGGACACTATATATATATATGTAGTTTCATGATAACCGCGTCCTTAATCGTCTAAAAATCCATATATATTTTAGACAGTTAATAAACTTTAAACTTCCTCTTCAGGTAACTTCAGTACAATTTTAGTTGGCGGAGAGCATTTATTTTTTTGCTTTTTTAAAATGATTCTCCTCTTGCTAATGGTTGCTCATTTGCAGCCAATTTTTGGACGACGACGAGTTATCCTCATAAACGAAGATTGTAACATCCGCTTAAAGAGTCTAGCCAATTTTTCCAACTCAAGAATACACTAACTATTCATTCACCTTTGCTGTTTTCTTTGAAGCACTATAGATAAACAAGTATGGTAAGAAAATGATAATACACAAAAACAACAATAACAACTTAAATAACAACGGATACTCTCATCTCAAACTCTCATTAGGGTGTCAATAATAGTTTCAATCCAGCCGAAAGCCCATATGCTACAAGAGCTAAGCGGATAATGTTGTAAGTCATTGGTATCAATCATACCACATGCAACAGCCTGGAAAACAAGAAAAAATGGTAGTGACATAAAGGCGAAGTCAGGCAGCACACACCCCGGCCAATAAGTAGCAGACACCGCCATGATCGGTTCAATTTAAGCGATTATCTATCTCTTTATTTGTCCTCTTAACATTAGTGCACAGTGACAAGGGCCGATGTGTTATAATAATGGCGATGGAAAGCGTTGACCTCCTGCTGCCGTCTAACCTCCTTGGCCTTCCCAGTACAACCGGTACCATCTGCCAAAGCTAAAGCTGATCCGGGTCCTTGTTGGTATTAAAGAAAAATAGAAATTCAACGAACTCCCTTGAACCCTGAGAAACGTAGCCGAGTTATGAACTGGGTTTCCGTAACAGCAGTGTCGTAAGCTGCTGCTGCTGCTGATGTTGTCGTTGTTGTTTTGTTACTGTTGTCGACAACGACGATGCCGATATGCCGTGAGTGCCTGCCGGCCAGCTTCGACACTTTGACTGGCCAACTTTATCTGCCTGTCTTTCGAGTGCTGTTATATAATCTAAAGCTCGCACAGACGTGTAGCGTATAGATGTGTACAAAGGAACATCATTGGCGTTTGTTTTTGTGACTGTGGCTTGCTTTGTTCAACTCGGTCTATCTGCGTTTATCGAATGGGGTAGAGTGCACCGAGTGGGACGAAAGAAAGCCAAATAACGACCCTCATTAAAGGATTCCGTGAGTTCCAGTGAGCACACGCAGAAAAAGTGGTGTCGGCTTGATAAATAAAGGATAAATAACTAACATTATAGCTGCTACCCCACTACGCAAATAGCCGCCGCGCCAGCCGCCTAACTGCGACGGCTCGTCTACCCATGAACGGGAAAGTGTACGAGGGACTATCAGAAATGCAAGGGTCACAGCATTACGCTGACTCGATATGGTAACGCCGCAAAGACTTCAGTTCAACCATCACGGTCAACGAGAGCGGAACCCGCCAAAAAAAGAAACACGAGAAAAAAGGAGAAATATTGAATCAGAGTGACAGAATGAGAGTAGCCCGGAGTCAATCAGAGCTGGCGGGCTGTACAAGCTACAGCGAGAACTACAGTTCCGTTTTCGTCCCTCTATTCTTACTAGAACATACAAAGGGTGTTTTGCCGAAGTCGGCTGCCGAAGCGGAGGTCGGTGATCTACGAACGCTATGACGGGGTCAGTACGTCATCGGCACAACTGTAGCTTTCTACTTTTTTTTTTGGCTTTCTACTGTTTTTGCTGCAGCCGACGCGGATCTTATGGATTTGGCCTCTAGGTCGACGCTTTCGTCGTCGTTATCGACGTCTCGGCTACTATTGCCATGAAAGTTTCGATCGTTCTGCTTTGTGCCAGTGAGCTATGCTGGTGCCGCAACGTTTGGTGACGTTTTCGTCGTGATCTCACGCTCTTCTTGTGTCGCGTTCTATTACGCTCGCAATTTTTTCGTCTCTTTGGTCTTTGTCTCTGCTGCATCCTCCGAGACGCGATGCTGCTTTTGGACTTGATGTTCCCATTGCCATGCTGCAGCACCAATCGAGAAAGGAAAGAAAAACACAGAAGAGGTTTGCCTTCAATCGAAAAGCAACACTGACGATAGTTTTTCTTGTGTCTGTATACAGCTGTAAAAGTGAGTGGAGCCACGCGATCCATGGCAGTAGTAGCCGGTAGATACTTGCTGCGGCTGCGGTTTCCTGCCAATGGACAAATCTGTTGCGTCCTCAATAGTATTTATTATAGATAGTCAGCAGCAGGGCATAGAGCGGAACGGACGCTCGATGCAGCCGCAACAATGCTGGCAGCATCAATATCATTCTAGCAGACGGACGAGCCTATCGATACGTCCGGCGACGACAATTTAACAATAACGGCGTTCAGTGGGAGGACTGGGTCCAGTTGTGGAACAGGCACCAGCAATTATCAGACGGTGCTATATGCTTTCAATTAGTTATGTCGATTTCGTTGTAATAGCTCTATCGTTGCTGGTGATGAGCGTTGTCGTCACAGGCCCTTTTAGTACTGTGGTTGCGTACCTTGTTCTACTTTGGGCGTTATTTAATTGTTTTATCTTGTTTTGTCCCTCAGGACTTTAAGCTTGATCGCATTCATTCACCATCAGGCTGCTGTGAAAATCATGCCACATCGACCTTTCCCTTGGATCGATTGCGTCATCCTATGCAATGGATGTGAACGCCTCCTTTCAGCTGAACTTGTTTGGACGAGTCTCAAGTTAAGCCGCAGCCGTGGCATTGGCCAGTCTCATTTAGTTATCATATATGATACTATCTAAAATCGCAGAATCTCTACATTTTCCTTCACAGGGAGTGGCTCTTCATCACTCGTTCACGGGCTCTCGGAGCACTCTGTGTGTATACCGATATGAGGATATTATACAGTATAATACGAAAGCCACGTTTTCACTCAATTTCTGTCCAAGCATCATTTTCGAGAGTCAACACAGTAGCTCTATCCACAGATGCAACATAACGCTTCTTCAAACGTGTCCTTCCAAACGGAGACTATACAAAATCGGATACTGGCTAGATTAGAAATCGATTCGTACCCCAGCTTTGGACTACCTATGGTTCCATTATTTATCAGTGCTCTAGCTGAACATACGTGATCATAATCACGGTTTTTTTTGATCTTATCATTGCTGCCGTAACAGCAAAAGAAAGCTGCTGTCTGCAGCCAACATACGTAAACTTAAATGCCTTAGCCATTATAACGAGCGTAGGCAACTGTATGGAAGGCCTCTTGTATCTCCCCGTGTTGTCATCATAAAAATGATCATTATGTTACAATTAGTATCATCATCAGGACCCATTGATTAGTCTAAGCCATCAGCAACAGAAGTAGCGGAGGCAACACTAACCCCCTGCGTTTTAATTTGGCTTTCCTTTGTCGTTTTTGGTTTGACGAGTAAAATCGTGCACGCAATAATGCCGCCAGCCGTGTAGCGGTGTGATGACTTCGGTAATTGGAAGGTAGAAAAATACGAAACGGACGGAGAAAAGAAGAATATCTCTTGTTCTGATTATTAAATCTCTCCGTGTAAAGATGAAGGCAACTCTCATGACCGGGTGCATTGAGTGAAAGAAAAAGTAAAACGTGGTAATCGTTCTTCTAGATCAGCGGTAACGGTAGCTGGCTCCTTATCATTATAATAACATGAATAGTCATCAGTCAGTCAGTCAGTCAGTCAGTCTCATCAAACACATGCCCATCAACACGTTAGCAGTGATCATTATCGTCGTTCTCTATTGATCAGTACAAATGACTAAAGTTGACAAAAGGCAATGAGCTAACTCCTCCCGTTTTATCTTTCTTATCCACGTAATGGCACTTTTAACTTTAAGTCAACTTATTCGTTGAATTAGTTTTTCTTCGATTACGTCAAGCACGAAACCAAGCCACGTTGCTATATCGGAAAGTCAATTTGATGGAGTTACCCGGAATTGAACAGATACATCGCTAACAAATGAAGCGAGCACGAGTGCATCCAACAGCGAAGTCTTCACTCGTGTTTTTCGGCCTCGCGTTTTTCCTATTCGCTCCCGTGGCCCAGTTCATCTACTACTGCTCAATGGCGCTTTCAGTTTTCGAGTCATGTAAAACATTTCATTGGACATTTTGCTTACAAGAATGGCAGCAGGCTAGTAAATTTTGCTTATATATATATATATATATAGATGTGTATAGTGGCTGGTTTATTTAGTGTGTTTAACAAAAAAAATGATTTTTTTCGTGCTGTGCTGTGCTATCGTGTTTCCCTTTGAAGAAAGCAAATCCCAACGCGGAACAAGTTCATTCTCAATGGATACCTGTGCAGGTTGCCCCTTAGCACGCTTTAATCATTTGCTTATATTTAGTGGATTTAGTCGGTTAGACGTTGGCACGTAAATACAGAACTAGCATAATCGTCAAGGTAAGATAACTATCAAGTTACAACTATGGTAACTTGCTGCTATCACACGTTGACTATGCACTTGGCCATACTATAACTTAGTTCATTTTAAAGCTATATCACTGTTACCTAAAGCATTGAACGTCCGATTGCAAAATGGATGGTTTTTTAAATCATCAAATGTGTCACATTCAATTTAGCGGTCCGACATTTCTAGAAGCGTACGCAGATGAATGTATCTGAAGTCAATAAGAAAACAAGAAGAAGCATAAAGCCATCGTAGAGATATACCTGCGTCGTAATCCCAAAAAAAAAAAAAAAGTCTATTTTATATGCTATTCCATTGACGTTACTTCCCAGATAAAAATTATAATAAACATACGGAAAGTATGCAGAATGAATTCGGCTGTTGTAATATTACGAATTGCTATCAGTCGTTCCTACCTTGGTTTGTCCGTCCGGGAGACAACGACACTGGCCTCATCACACCAAATATATCAAAAGGTGGGGAAGCAGGGTGTAGTCGAATTAAACCCAATACCATCAACAACAGCAAGCACCGATCCATTCATGGAAATCAAATTTCGTCTCTTCGTACTATGCGACAACAACACAAATGCACGATTACTCACGTGGACATCTACACTAACGTACGTACGCACGCACGCACGCACGCACGCACGCACGCAGATACAACCTGTCGATGGGCTTCATGCCACTGATAGATATATGTACACAGAGAAGACAAAAAAGAGATATATAGATGTGCGGATAGATATACGAACTCACGA
The DNA here is from genome assembly GCF_002532875.2 of Varroa jacobsoni. Classification (NCBI taxonomy): domain Eukaryota; kingdom Metazoa; phylum Arthropoda; class Arachnida; order Mesostigmata; family Varroidae; genus Varroa; species Varroa jacobsoni. The sequence continues at coordinate 48,375 of NW_019213500.1, forward strand.
ATTCAGAAAAATGCAGAACCCCAACAGGGCGTATGAGCACTAAACCACCGTCGCCAAACGGCAGCAGCTTCGACGCGAAACAACGCCCATCTCTGCCGCCTGCCGCTGCGGACTGATAGGGCCGTTTATCTACTTTTGCGTACGACGATGAAGCAGCGACGGTGGCGGCAGCAGCGGCGGCGGGTGTCGAATGCGTTTAATTTTCAAACAGAAAATTTAATTCTCCGACAACAATAAGCACAGCAACAGTGGCGGCGGCGGCAGGTCGGAGCACTTGAATAAACAAGAAAACATGGACATAGATCGCAACTAGCGTCCCTTCATAGTAAATAGCGCGATCTGCTACGTGCAAGTTTACAACATGCATGTAGTCTGTATGTGTGCAAAGGGCTTTTTTTGGTTCGCAGCTATGGCCAGCTGTTAAATGGGTAGTATAATGTTCTCCCGAACAAATGGCTTTAGGAGGACCGGAAAAAGCTAGCTTCTTTTCTCGAAGATGCTGGTCGTCGTTGTAACGGCACCCTCAGTCCACGTATAAAATCTCCACCGCTTATAAAAGTCCGCAAGCTATTCACTCTTCCTGAACTGAGGATTCAGGCTGTTTGGAAACGAGTGTTGTCAAAGGAAGACAAGAAAACCTGTAACATAATTATATTTCATAAATTCATAATAACAATGGATAATAATATAGTGTGAGTGATACGTCTGTGCGTACAGCAGCTAGGAACGTCGGTTATTTCCTCTCTGTTGCGAGCGCAAGTTTGTTTCACACGGTAAGAAGCAAAAGACAAATGAAAACGGAAAAATCAATTGATCTCCTGATTCCTACTACGCATATTATCTTGCGTGACAGCGATAACGTTTAGCAGCAGTCTTCTAAATAGGGCGTTTCGGGGAGAGTTATTTTAAACACACGTATTACCTAGTTGCGAGTGAGTACTAAGTACCCAGACATCTATAATAATAACAGATGGGAATATGGCCGTTTGGCTGGTACTTTATTACAGACTGATTGTTACAATCGCAATATTTTTAATCATTTCGTTCTCCGTTCCAGATCCTCAATCGGGAAGTAAAGCGCGTAAACGCAAGGTGGCCATCTCCGAACAGCAGGTATGTCCCTAGAGAGAATGCACACCCTGCAGGTTATTTGTTAAAGTTTTAATCTAGAAAAAAGCCGAATTGATCGAACAGACCAGCATCAATCGTGTGACGAGAGCTGATCGATCGATCGATCATCATATTAAGGCGCATTTGATTCACATCTGCTATGCTGTGAACCTCCATCGTCGATCTGAACTACTCCACGTACGGGGGTAGGGCTGACCTGTGGACATCTAGGTGGAGATAAGCCGTTTGTCCTTCGAATGATCTGTTCGCATTTGTTGCCTTTGAATTATCTAGACATTTAGTTATACCAAAGGTAAAGGAGATTCACGTTGTTCCTAAGATCAAAGCTATGTGTAGTGTTTATCTAGGTCACGTTGTTGGAGGACCGTGGGTTAACAAATTTCCATATCTCTTCGTCATCGTTCAGTGGGCGCCGACACCTCCACGAAGGGCGGTCTGGGTGAAGCGCCGGGCTAAAACGTCTAAGCTGGGCAAAGTAAAAAATTTGAGATGTCAAAAAGCCATTACATTTTCAAGATGGTTTTTCTCACATGGTCGCTATGTTGCCTTTGGCCTATGTTGACTTTGATCCAGTGGAGCATGGTCAGTGCACTGGGCTGAAGTATAAATAGCATATCGCAGAAGCTCAACGCAATGTCGATGCGGTGCACTCGTAGATGCAACACTTTAAGCAAACCGTTACGTGTACTTGTTATGTGTGGAAGTTCTTTTGTTTATTTGTTAGACGGCCAAAGCTTTTACATTAGCGGAGCGGCGTTTTGTATATGCAGCTTATGACATTTAAATATGGCAGGTAGACAGCCCGTTGTGATGTCACTGACGCTGCGCTATTTGTGATAAAGGACGAGGTAATGTTACAATAACCAAATACGCGACGGAAGGAAGAAGCGGCAAGGAAGTTTGCGTTGTAGATGACGACGTTGGCTTACCCGTTAACTTTACAAAACTGACGAGCGTAACTTGTACGTTACGTGCAGTTCTAACATTGATCTTGCAGCGTTTTTTGTATGCGCTGTAATACAGGGAGACTGCATCTGAGGTGTCAGTGCTTGATGATTTACCGCCTATATTCGTTCAATCTCCGATTAACACTAACAACGAAACAACACCTTCAAAAACTCCGAGTCTCCTCTAAACGACAACAGCAGCTATGATTTAAAATGTTACTATGAACTCTTTAAGGACAACCTTCGTCGGCGTCGTTCAGACGCTTGTCTCTGCTGTTTCCGTCGTACGCTTGTGGCCGGTATAGTGCATTTCAAAAGAGATTTCACCACCAACATATCAATTAGAGGTTCCCTTACATTCCATCGTTAAATCAATTACAGACCACGGGGTATGTTTAGCTACGGGTTCGCTATTTAGGTAACGCCATGTTTGGCAAGTAAGGATAAAACGTAAAAAAGGATCATTTTGTTGCAGTGAAATATTAGCGAAGCACTTCGCAGAAACGCCTGTGTCCCCTGCACAGACAGGCACGAGATATCCTGCGTAATAGGAAGGGCGGAAGTCGCCGGGCTAAATAGCGTTTGTTTCATTTTTAGCTGCGTTGCCTTTTTCAGCTGCCGTTGGATCCTTGTTGTTGCTGTTCCATATCATCATATTCTTCACGATTGCTGCGATCAACGAAGTAGATTGTATTATCGGGGGTTAATGGGTTTCCCCCGTTCGGACTTTCGATTTGATCTTGAGTGATTTGAGCCTAACAACGAGTTTCCACCACAAAGCTTCTCATACATAAAGCGCAGCGTAGCGTAGCGTAGCAGTCAGAACAGAGTGACAAACAGAAGAGGGGGCGCGATCGCGAACATTCGATTTGCGGATTTTTTGCGTCGTTGAGGGCCGCCATTTTTTGTTGCCCGTGCTTGCTACAGTTTGCTTGTTTCTGCGCCTGTCCGTTGTACAGATGCGTTAACGATCTGACATTAGGACAGCGCACAAAAGTAACACGAAAGACGAATAAAGGCGAAAACGCTTTCAGAATATCAGCTTGCCATTATAGTCACCGCTGATGACAACGGCGGCAGCAGCAGCTTGGAAGAGCGTAGTTATCATTTCCTCTCGGTCTGAAACTACCGCGAGAATTATTTATAATAGCCTTGACACGTTTTCTATGTTATGCTGCTATCTTTTGTTCATGCTTCTGTTCACTTGAAGGTGGAAAAACTCAAGCGGTACTTTAGTATATTCTCGTATGGGCATGTATATCCCCATCATGTATATCTTGTAAACCTTCCTGTCTCCCTCTGTATGCGTATATTTTTTCAAAGTTTGTTTGTTTGTTTGTTTGATTGATTACCTGCACCTGGCGGGGAACGTCGAGGCATCGCCCGTTTCCAAAGCAGCTGTATGTTGCTCTAGGAGGGCTCTGAGGATTCTAGCTCGAAGCAGGGTCTTTATTGATCAATTGCAAAAAAAAGCGCTATCTCTATACAGAACAAAACACCGAATGCATGTCATGAGCTAGTGGATGTTGGCAACGTTTAAAGAAATCTTGCTGGTTTATTGTTTTAAGGGTTCCAGACCTGTTTCAGCCTTAGACTTAACTAGCCCCCAGCTTTTGTAACAATTAATTCAGAAATTATATATATATACGCCTTATGTTACGATGTCCGTGATGCTAATAAGAGGACGGGGTTCCTGCCCGCTTGTAGTGTTCTTGTCGTACTATATAAACTACTTTTCCTATCGAGCTTTTGGGCGAAAGTGCCTGCCTCGCCCTACTCTAGTCTGACAGCAACGGAAACAAGTGAGAGGTTATACTTATCTGTATAGTATATTTGCCAATCGCGCGACCAGTTTCAGCTTCTTGTCCTCGACAAAACAACATTCGTCTACAGTAAAAACTTTTCCAAAAAATCATTTTTTAATAAAATCCACGCTGACCGTATGCAAGCTTTCAGCTCTTTGGACTTTTATACTGGCGGACAAATCGCTACCAGCAGGGTTATTAAAAGCAAAATAACTTTTGCTTGTTAGTTGAACATTGTATCTGTATCTGTCTTGTTCGATTCATTTATGTGATGTCATCGAGTAGTAGCAGTCGAGAGATCGGCAGGTAGATAGACTGCAATGACGACGCCAATGATGAAGCATTATATTCGTACTAGACATACAATGTTATACATAAAGTGTATTTTTCGTACTAAATTCGCCCTGGGCTAAGCAATGCTGTTTCTACTGTCAATGAAAAATGGTTCGACTGCAACTGTTCGAGAGCAATCTCAACCAGCGCTCTGTCCGTTCATTGTTGGTGCACGATGCTCATACAACATACACCCATATATCATGCACATATATGTGTATTGTGCCTATATTACTTCTAAGTTCGCTTGCTGACATTGTCGTCATTTTCGTCGGCGGGTGAACGCGGCACCGTCAACTACTATCACTCACGCTGTCAGTGTTCATACGGGTCCTGTCGGGAGTTGATTGGCTGACGCCTAGAGTCACTTCGGTGCCGTATCCCGCGCTGATACAGGCAACTTCATTTTCGAGACCTTCTCTGAGTTCCCTTACATTTAAGCAATGGCAATTTGAGCCATTCCGAATCAATCGAAAACGAACACTGACTATTATATGCGATCCGTTAAGGGCGCCCGGACAAGCCGAGCAACGGTAACTGCAGTCCACAAACTAGATGAGCCCCTTTTCCGATACGTCTTCCTATTTACTACTGAGCGTTAGGTAGCGGTAAATCAACTGTTTGCTTACATTGAAAAGAAAAACAGGCATGAGAACGATGCAGAACAGGGGGTCATTATCTTCTGTACCTACAAGCTTAAATTCCCACAATAGACACACAGAAACGTTAACAATCCCCGAGGTAGTGTCTGTGTAACAGCAGCTTCCTTTTTCTGGATATTATTTCCTGCTCAAGCAAACGACCCAGCAAATAGTCAAACCATAATGTGTCCATATTACCTATGTAGTATAGTCTTTTATAGATCAGCGTAGACCAGCAACAATAACGAACCTAATTGACGACAAGCAATACAAACAGCGGTTTGTATCAGGCGTATTTACTTGGGAAAGTCGAAACTGTTTTTGGGTTGTGAAAGTAGAAATTCATATAAACTCTACTTCATCTGCATGCAGTTGATTTGATGAATCTTCGTTAGTGTCAGGTCAGGTCAGGTCAGAGAGTCGAAGTTGAAACGAATACGCGAGCATCTCGTAAGATTCTCTAAGACGGTCTTTTACGCAAGCTTTGTTTTCATTTGTGAGTGATGTCTATGGTATTATGTGTTAATGACTGTTCATTGTTCTTCTCCAGGCTGATTTGGTGACGATGACGTAAATAACACAGCGACTGATTCTCTAGGAAAGCTATGAATACGTCTTTTTAATAAATCTGTTCTTCAATGATTCTCCTACTAGGTCTTTAATTCGCACTTCGATATTGAGCCAAGAAGGTCTACGCCTTATCGGCGTCTGGGATCGTGTGTACTGGAAACGTAACGATAACGTGGAGGCATGCGGGACCCATATTTAGAACTATGCCACGTTGCATCGTCTGCCATAGCTGTTATTCGCAGTATCTACTTTTCTGTTGTAGAATTCTTATCCTGGGGTCTCTGTTACAACTTTTCTTCCTTCATCACTAAACATTGTCGGCCAGAGTTCTTACGAATCATTCGTGTCTCCTACATTTCCGCTCATTACCTGTAGACATCATCGGCATTGTGTTAACTTGTTGTACACCTCTGAACAAAGACATTTCCGACGAAAACCAATGAGGTAGACCGTAGTGGCTTTTTGAAACGCGGAACGCCCGCGAAAACAGGCAATGCGAACAAGTGGCTTTTGTAAGTATACTTTCATGGCGAGGTGCTGGTTTCTAAGTAATATATATATATATATATATATTATAAGTGGTGTTATTAAAAGCTTTAGCTGCTGGCTGGGTGGGCACCAATAGATGAGACTGGCTTTGTGACTCTGAAACTGACATGATAACTGCTCCCAAACGAGGCAGACTGCTAGCTACAGGGAACAGAGGCCGGGAAGGAACACAAGGAGCATTGATGAAAAAGGCTTTCATGAATGACTAGCTGCTAGACGACAGCGCGTTGCACGCCACAAGAACGTACACAACGCACGTAACCTGGACCTAACACAAAGAAGATAGCAACAACGACTGGCATCATTGGTAGCACCAAAACAGTTTTTTCATGGCGTTTGACAAGCCACGCACATACGTGTGATCAACTATTGCTCTACTGCTGTTGCTGCTGCCCGGATGAAGGCTTCATGACGACGAGGCTGAAGAGTGACGCTGATGACGTAAAGTGGCTACATTTTAGTAATCGCAGTATCATGTAGTGGATCATTCTGGGCGCTGACAGCAACGATAACGCGAAACCTCTCACCTATCTTTGATTATCCTTGCCGTCTTCGTCTGCTGGGTCGTCTCAAAGTTCGAGATTCTGCGGAAATTTCTGCATGGTGTACTCCCTGTGAGTTGGAGACTAGTAGAAATCTTAAAAGCTATGACAGCTATGGCTGACTAGCTACAAGACCTGAGTCTTTTAATGTTCATAATAATAGCACTAGCGGCAATTTGGACATTTGACGATTTCGCTTAATTTGATCGGAGGTCCAAAACAATTGCTCAAAAAATGAGATGAAGCTGCTGCTGCTGCTGCTGCTGCTGCTGCCATTGTTGTTAGTGCTGTTATCCATGCAAAAATGCATAAAAAAAGAACCCTTCAGTCAACTGCTGCTGTGGGACTTGGGTTAATTTGCGGAAGTCACTGATTTTCTCGGCTGGTTCCTGCTGTGTTGTTCAATGGTTCTGATTTTGTTTCATGATGCTGCTCTGACCACTAATAGCATATTGCCAGAACGTTATAGGGCAGGACTGCATTGCATTGGTAGCACAGTGGACGTAAGAAACGCGTGCTCTTCGTCGACAAATGTGTTGTACTGAATTGTGTCTTTGCGCTCGCCTTTCTCCAGTTGTGTATTCGTATCTTCATGTACTATACAATAAACGAGTTGCGTTAATGATATTCGAATGATGCACTACTTGATAGTTTTGCAAAAAAAAGACGACATCTTTAAAATGAAAAAAAAATCCCTTCGCGCCATATGTTGATCACATACGATCTAATTTATCATATCTAAGATTAATAATACTGTTATTATCGATGCGAGAAATTATTTGATTTCGTGGCACGTAAATAATTAGTGTTTGTTTTAATGTTGACGTTTTTTGACGTGTCATTTCGTACCAAAAAATACGAGACCGACATTGTTGATTTTTTTTATTCCGACATTTCGGCGAGTGTTCTACGCCTGTCCTTAAATTCGAAATTGTTCCACAATCCAAGATGGCGAAATAGCATTGTTATATAATTGGGGCCTCTTCACAATTATGGAATGACCTCGACAATTGATTTTCTATCGGAGCGTGGCAATGATAACGTGTTTGCATGCAACGAAACAATCAACAGGCTATCAGCTTAGGCCAGTCTTCACGTACTAGCTTTCTGTTGTCCTTATCCCATTGTTGAAAACCAATTTCCGATTGTCACATTTATTTAGCCGCCTGAGCTCTCGTGCTCAGGATGGCATCACATTATATTTCAACAAGTACATATATTTTCGCCGGTATTAAAGCCTATTATATAGAAGCAACAATGAAACATTATTATATACTAATATGGTTAACGAACAGAAGTTAGCAGTATTCTGATTAAACCCGTTTGTTGGCGCTGTACATAAATGTACAAATCTATAATAAAAGCGTAGATCCGTTGTCAAACCCTGGCGCTGCTGGCGCGTCGACGTCGTCGTATTTTTCGTAAAAACCCAAGTTATCAACGGCTTGGATACAAAGTGCTGGGCTTTGGGACTTCGCTAAGTTACTTTTCTTTCGAGTGATTCTTGTGATATTCATTGGCGAATGCAGCCGCCGACGAATGATTCTGCATCAGTCATCCGATGAGATGACTTGAGTTACCATTGTCAGTAACCACGCCAGCTTTTGTTTCACGGCTTTTTAGCAAGCGTCCCTCGATCTGGCTTGGAACAATGATTTATTTTCGCTCATTCTCAAACTCTTTCCTACTTATCGTTTTCACTGGCTATTATGAAGAAGAGGGAAACGATGCTAGCCTTGTTCTAGCCTCGATGTCACCGAAGCCTACTTCGACGTTAATCCTATTGGCCAGAATTATCGCGATAATGTTCGCGTCGTCCTGATTTTTCTTATTCAGCTTTCGTTCAGCTTCAGAACGGGGAGAGGCCGAGTCATTGTGAGTGGAGTGGTACATCAACTTTGATTTCTATTCGCTCGGTTCACATTGTCGCTGTTACTGCTTCCGTTGCTGCTGCTGCTGTTACCCCTATCATTTCTATTATCGTTGTTGATTCACCGAGGCAACGACCGCGTTGTTACGGTCGCCTCAGTCTGCTGTCGCTAGATGCGCGCGAGGTGTTGATGAAGGTACAACCTAGTTGTACCGCCAACTTCGGCGGGCACCCACTACTGCCTTGGTCAAACCTTTCCAAGCACTTTTACTGTCTTCTTTTCGTCCTAAAATAGATGATAAAGACCTCACCTCTGTAGTCTGACATATTTTTCTTGTTTCATATCATTGTTCGAGGCGATAAGCAATGTTTTCGTTCATTCGTCCATCGATTTGAGATCATTCTAAAATTTGACCCAGTCTTTTCTCTATTGCAGTCCTGCTACGTTCGTACCGTCATCGAGTCGAGTCTACAAAGCATGTTTGCTTTAGTGGAGACTAGCGCCTTTCAAGATGGCCACTCGGCCGGCGACGGGCGCGCGTGGGCAGTTGTTCGGGCAGAAGTAGATTGCGAGTACTACTACCATGGCTGTCATTGCTATTCAGGGGAAACGCTGATAATGGTAGAGCGAGCTTTCTAGCAGAAGCGGCTGTCGTTATCGACGTCCCTTCCGCCGGGTCTGATTGAAGGAGCTGATGAGGTGAGAATTCGCTCGTTACCGCCCCTAAAAAACAATTGGACCACTTCAACAAGACAGCCTCGTTTGACGAAAGAGAATAGAGATCAGAGTAAAGCAGACGTCGGATAGTACGATAAGGTATACGAACAGCTATAAGAACAATGAAACGTAGCCATGAGAGACCGAGCGAACAGTACAAGTTGAAAAAGGAACGAATTGAGCAAAAATCAAGTGACACAGGGATCATAGCGAATTTCGTGAAACGCAGAGAGTAAAAAGCCATACAACGGCACTAAGAATGAAGAAAACGGGTACCTAGATTAAGAAAAAAAAAGCAAATGGTCCTGAGCTAGTTGTGGATTATTGCCACGTCAATGCTGTCCATGCAGGCCGTGCTTGTCAGGTCGATGTGTAATTCGGCCGAGGAATCGTCGCTATGGATGCGATACCCGTGTTAGCCAAATATTGTCTGCGCCCCTAGTAGAGCTAGTGGCTACGCCAGCGGTAGCAATTGTAATAGGATAATCGTCTCAGCGTTATTGTTGTAGACGCTCAGGTCTGCAACAGCGAGTCGTTTCTCGGAATCGTTTTTCTTGCGTCATACGGCGATCTCCTTTTGATTTTTCGCGCCGACGGTCGGCTTTATTTTCCGCTCGAGTGACCGCTAATCTTGGCGGCGCCAGCGATAAACAGAGCGTTTATTGTTATGAGTCACCACGTCGCTTTCCACCTCTGCAGGAAGGACACAGGCGGCAGCGGCGTCGCAGCAGCGCTTCCCTATCCCTCGATTGTGTCATTTGGTGATAGGACATTGTCGGACAATGACGGTGACGGTAGAGGTTATCGCTGAGCCCGGTGTTGCTGTTTTCCTTTTCTTTGTTCCTAGGAATGTTATCGCTGATAGCAAAGAGCTAAAGTGCGACGCGTTCTAGTCATATAACACGATCTGTAATGTATAGCTTGCGGGAACTGTGAGAGCTGTGGAAGGTGGATTCGTGGGCGGGTTGGGTGACACGCCAATGCATCAAACGGTCAAACGGAACCGTCTTGGTGAATGTACATAGAGTGCTTCACTATTATTCACTTGTACATAGAGTAAGTTGCGACCGTTGCTTGATTCGATGCTTCTTCATTAAACTGAACTTTCAACGCGGCGGCTATACGGTGGTTGTTGGCTGATATTGAACTTCCAAGTTCATAATCTAACAATCGAGCTCTGGAAGGTAGCACGCAAAAATTAAAATTAATATCTACAATGGCAAGGATAGAAGGGTACTTGAGATTACAAGTAATCCGCCTTATATACACATTAGCGACGTATTTGTTTTAAATGTGTTAACTTCAATCAGTGATCATTTCAGTATATGGATTCTATTTCCAGAATAGTACGGCTGAATGGCAAACTCGTGAAATTTGCAAATCAAATATAACACCTATCACGACAAAAATAAAAGCAACAATAGATCGCTAGTCTTGTATAGATTATTTTTACTCATTATGGTATCATGCATTGCTGCAGAAAAACAGCTTGGGTCCAGCAGGCTACCAAACAACAAACTCAGGCGGTAGCGAGTCGGTGTTAACTTATTCTGCCTATCGTTGAAAATGTTTAGTTTACTCGTAAGTAAACACTTTTTCCTTATCTCAGCATTCCTACTTCACTGCTCGACTGTAATCTAATCCGAAGAGTTATTTATTTAAAGTAATTCTCCAGAGTGTTCCGCACGTCGTTGCTGTTTGTCTGCGGCCATCGTGCCATCTCATGCATCTGTCTGGGTAACAAAAAAAAAGTGAAACATATAAAAAAGAAGAGCTGACACTTTTTTGAGGCTGTCGAGTTCAGCGAGTCGGGCAAAACTTGTCTCACTATTTATATGGTAAATCACACCTGTTGTATCCTTGATGACATATACAATTGTTGGTATGTTTATCTATGCGGCACCGGCACTTTTTCTCGGTGCTGTTATAACCGAGTTCGTGGCTTCGAAGTGTCTTTTCCCATCGAATAAATGATGTTAGCGATCACGAGGCAACAACGGCCACAAGTCAAGGCTGCAGATGAAATCAAAAATAGGAATCTGACCTATTGTAGTGGTCTGTAAGTCTAAGTAAGTAGTAAGTCTGGTAGTTAAGCACTGTTTACATATTCATATCGTGTGCGATGGCGACATGTTTTTTTCTTACCGTTATGCATGTCCATGAAAGATGCGATAATTGCGCCGAACAAAAAACAACGTCCGCAGTTATAGTTTAACTATACCAAAGTGCAGCGAGCTCGTCCAACATTTGTAGCAGGCTGACAAACGATATAATGCAATTACCTACGGTCTCAAATGGACGTTGGCGTAGGCGGGAGCCTAGAAGGGTGCCAGTGGCGGGGGACGGAAAATATTTGAAAAAGGTAAATTTGCTTTACTAAAGGTTCCCGCAGGTTACCTCTCGATCCATAAATAGAGTTACATTCTATTCATGATAACGAGCGCAGACAGCAAGGATCGCAACGACGTTAACAACACAGCCAAGAATAACCCCGACCCGAGAAGGTGATGGGAGGTGGCGCTGCTGTAGTCGCCGTTATTTCTGCGACTGTTGACCGTGGCTCCACCCTCGACAAAAGTCAGTCGTCATCACTGCGCTGCACGTGCTGATGTTGCTGTTTCTGGATTGTTCGCGTGCAACTGCCACGCATGCGTCGTCGATAGGGGCTTTAACGCCAATCGCTGTGAGTCGACCTGAAAATACTGCGCCACATCATGAGTTCTATGTTTTCTTGTTAACCTTTGCGGTTGAAGAGATATTGCGCAGCGAACGCGCGCATATACGTGTACATAATTTGGCTGTTGTCCTCTCCGGCTAGCACTGCTATCTTATCTACTTTTGCAGTCAGTCTATGCGACTGACCGCGCTACGGACACATGCTTTCTACGACTAGCTAAGCGTGCATGTACAATACATAACAAGTATATAATATCTAATTGAGATGCATTGCCCAACCTATCGTCATATGCTGATCTAAATATAGCTATAATGGCAATCTTCTTTTCTGCAGCTCCGTGAGTGGCTATCATCATCAATGGTACGTTTAGCGGCGTTGAAGTCGTGTCATCGGAGACCAGCGATTCCGTCGACCAGAACGTTAACATTCGACTGAGCTAGATTAAATCGACCGAGTGTCATCGAACGACACCTTGGGAAAAATCGAAGGAAAGGAGACGAATGTCATAAAACGAAAGCGAAGGAGAAACAGGCCCGAACCGAAATGCCGCAGCTACAAAGAGATTCGAGGCGACCCGACTAGACGGCGGCAACATCGGGAAAAATAGCCGAAAGAGAGAATCAGAAAGGCTATATAAGTTAAACGGAAAAGGCGAGTGAAGTGGCGATGGGCAACAAACGATAGTCGTCGGGTGTTACTAGTTCGTGCGTGATAACGTTGCAACAAATGAAGATGCCGCAGGAGCAAAGTTTGCCGCCACCGTTGCCGTTATTCATGTCGTGGCCGTGCTGACTGCTACGCGTGTTCTTGACGCTGCTGGGTGGGAGGAATCGCTAGTCTAAGCCAGTGGCCAGCGGGCAAATTGCCTTCGCTCGAGGCGACTGCACCGGCGACGACAACGATTAAGGCGGCTGTAAGTGCGGAAAGCTATAGGGAGGTCAGTGACTGGGGCTTGCGTGTTTGCCGTTATAGACGTTGCTGTTGGTGCTGGTATTGCTGATTCTGCCATTCTATTTAGCTAGTGGCTTTGCAGCTGCCAGTCCTGTGTCTACCTTTCTAACAAAAAATTTACTAGTGTCAGCATTATTGTGTATTCTAGTAAAGTCAGCGCTGCCGGCGAGTCTGGCATTAGTGGGTTGCTGAAAGACCATTTTGTGCACCATCAACTAAAACTTAAAAGATGAGGCAGCTACGACACTGACAGATAAGCGTTCAAAGCACTTTGAGACAGGACTCCCTCGGAATAAGCTCGGTAGAAACGTAGTCAGGGATCCAGGTGGCAACATGCCGTTCTTAGTGGAGTAATTACCGAGATGTCGATAACATTCGCTCATGAGCAGGACTTTATTATATAAAGACTGCGATTATTCTCAGAGGGTTAGCTACGAATTTGTTCGGCGCTGACTGACCGAGCATTCGTTTCTCAGTGTCCGTTTAGTTGGTAATTACGGACCCGACATATCATTGAAGTGACAGCTCTCCTCCTTTATTTCTGTCACGATGAACAAATGATGACACTTCAGATTCACCCAGTGGTGAGATTTTGTATTTCAAATTGTCGAGGTCAGGTCTATCCCGCAAGCTTTCCTTTCTGCCTAGATTCGTTGTCGGCCTCGCGTTCGTTACCTCTGACCTGCCTACCGTGTCTACTTTTTTTCATACTGATGTTTTCAAGTGGTGATTGTCAGCTATCCTGAGGACGTCCGTCTCTGCCTCAAGGCGTTTCGCAGACTGCGGCTGCGGAAGCATTTCATGTCGGACAGAGTGATCCGAGTTCATACTATCTAGCCAGAAGTAAATGGAGAAAGTTGACATTAGCCAGATCTTTAAATTACATTGCTCGCTCACGAAATGCTCAAGCCGACATCTCGAACTGGTTGATTTTAGCTTTTGCATGATACTTTTGCTATGTTCGAGCCCAGTTCACAACCGAATAGCAGTAACGAAGCGCAACTATATCCATGGCATATTTATCAGGCCAAAGCCTCCCATTGCCTGAGGTCAAGCTAATGCAATTAGTAAACTTCAAGAGAAGTTAACTGAACTTGAAAAGGAAATATTATCATCTTGTTATCTATGAATTTACCAAATGCTAAGAGTTAATCATATTCGGGTTGTTTAGATTATAAATGACAGCTGAGAGCATCCAAACCTCTAGGCACGGCATCAAATGTTCTCTAAATTTGGAAGTTTTCACCTACTACATCCGTAAGCCATTTGACTAAAGAGTTTCTGCAACGCAGGGGTGACAATACGGTTCTTGATAATTATGCAACTATTGTTCATTTCAAAACATATTTTGTGAAAAGCCATGCAATTTTAAGAGAACTTAATTGAATCAGATGTTATGAACCGATAGTTAGCTTTTAATAGACTGATCTTCTGTCTACCTCTGAGAGGCGTGAGGAGGAAGCAATCCGGGGGTTTTTAAAATGGGACCCCTTCGAAATCAAAGGCTCTTATATTCGCAGCTTTTTCTCAGTTAAACCAGTAGGATCGAATCGTGATCTTTTCGAATAAAATACACTAACTAATAGATAGAGTGCATAATCTCCTATGTTTCTCGACTAATAAAAACTAGCAGGTCTTTTAGTTAAATAAATATCAATATATCAAATCATAAAAAGATCCTTCAGATCATGCACAAGTTAGATCGAAACTAGAAACGAAAAAAACACGGTTGTTGTAATCAATCATTTCATCAGATATTGCATATACATTTGTTGTTTAGAAGCCTACAGCTGAATAATATCTATCTGTCAGCTTTTTATGTCTACCGTCATATTTGTCACACCCTGTCGATTTAGGCTTTTCAGTGTCGTTCAACTCTTCTTGTTTCTTTGACAATCTTCAATCTCTGTGGTCAATCAATTCCCCAGTGGTATTATGGGCTGAACTGAGGTTCCAAATTCCTGCTATCATCTAACGAGGCAAGGCGATAAGCTGAAAGGTGTCCTGTCATTTAAAATCTTTGTTCGGTATCCAGGATTCGCTGCCATATATTGATCACGAACGATACTCACTGGCTAGTCGAGCTATGTATGCATCAATTTCGAAATCTTCATGTCACACTGCTACGCGCACCCGATGCACAAATGTACTGTGAGGTGAACATCTTGCAAGGGTGGGCTATGTGCTTTCAATGTCGTTTGTAATGCCCCTCATGCTTGGGCCGAACAGAAAAAATGGCATGCAATAGCGACCAAACAGCGCACCGGAATGCACAGACGCCGTAGCTCCATCGGGCTGTCTTGCCATCTGCTCGAATAAAAAAAAAAGCTTCGCCAGAAGGCGGTTATCGATGCCGATCGACATATATTCGAGTATCAGCGAATACATTTGCACTTTTAACAGTTCTGACAATACTGGCAAGCTGACATATATGCTGAGGATGATGGTGTAGCAGGAAAGTTTATTAGGTCGCAAGATAACACCTGTTTTTTTTAGCTGCATATGGGGGAATGGAAGCTGTCACTTATTTCTATTATATCCATATGGCGTCAGATGAATAATTCAGAACATGAACGCATGTGTGTGTGCCCCTAACACTGTTAAAAATAACCTTAGATTACGTTTACCTCTACAACGCCAAGTACGCAGCGGAATAAACAGAAAACCAAACGTTTGCGAGGAGTCTACACTAGATAGCTATTTATACACATACTTAATCGATCCCTTATTGGTAAATTTCATCGTTGAATAGACGTCACCCCCCTAACTTTCGACGACTGCATAACGCTGTTATGGTCATGCTTTCGAATAAAGGCCTAGGCAAGTGAACCTACCGATCGAGCAAAGCTTCCGTAGTATGAATGGATCTGTTTAGTAATTTTTATATTAGTTGTTTGTTAAGATCTTCTAATTACTGTACTTCAAGGATTCGAGAGCCTTGAATTTTACAGTGGTTTTTTGCCTTCGTGACGGTCATGATAACACATTTGAGCCTGAAATAGATTGAGAAGTGCATATTCATTTACGCGCATGAATACCTCTGAGTCCTTCTTTACGTTCAGGGGATGCATCCCCAAGGCCTTAATCGCACAGCCAGCGGTTTCAGCTGCGTTTTTAACCACCGTCAACAGCAACCAAGTTGATTTCTGTTGCGGTCGACGCTATTGATGTCATTCGCAAAAAGTTCCAGACAACAGAAGCTTCGTGCTGTTCTGGGCTTTGCGTCGAGAATCTTTTCTGGTGCGCGGCGCTCAACCCCACTTGAACTAGCCGCAGCGTCGGTCGGTTAAATCGAACCGCTGGTCCAATCGGTCAATCGATCTTGCAACAAATGATGGCGATGCTGATGATGACGTCGCTGATGACGATGATTGGTCTGGTAAATATCGCGGATCAAGTTTAATTAACATACGCCGAATTGTTAAAGGCGGGGGGGCTACAGACTAGATAGCCCCAAACCCGCTTCGGTAATCGTTCGCCTTTTCTCGTCTTTTGCCGTTGAAGGTGTCATGGTTTTTTTAGCGTTTTGTCCGTTAGACTTAGATTTCATCTAAGTTTATCATAAAAATATCCCAGTAGAGGAATTAGGCCAGTTGAATTGAAAGATAAAAGACTTAGCACCAGCAATTTAATGACACGGTCGACGCCTGGGCTGGTACACACTCGGTCACCGAGAACAATAAAGACTTTAGTTTAGCATATATGTATCTATTTAAAGATATGTTGTTCTTTGTTTGTAAAATATTTTGGTTTTTATCATGAGACTTTTGAATATGATGTTTCGCTTCCTGTAATCTTTATCGACAAAAGAAATCGAAAAGCTCAATATATCTTTCGCTTAAATTTGCCTGCCGAAGATAGGGTACGTAGTCGCGTGGTGGTAGCTCATGTGATTTCAATCTAAATAACAATAATTGGGTTCTTTTTTGCGCTCTTTTCTAGCCCATATTCGGAGCAATGGATCCCAATATTCTTAATAGTAGAAGATGTCGCTCGTGGTAGTATAATTAGAGAATGAACGAACGAACGAACTATATTTCTTTTCTCAAAATCACGAAGGGAATTGAATTTTCCAACATATATGGCTGAATAATGTTTATATTATGACTAGAATTTAGCACAACTATTATCACATTGGTACAATTTTCAGTAACTAAATAAATAGACTAAGTTGGACATTGGATCTAACTATCAGTCCTAGTGGGTACGCTCGAAAATGAACGAAGCAGCTCGTCGAAATCAGCATGAGCCATTTTGAGAACATCGTTCAACAGTTGCAATGACCCACCCCAGCCGACCAATAGCAAGTTTACAAGTGGTGGTGGATTTCACCTTAGAAATCTGTATTACACTGATACTACTAGTTCCGGAACCAAATAGCTGTAACTGCACGAATGGTTGTTTTTTTTCCATCGACTTGTCGTTGAAGGCCTGTTCTACGAAGCGTGACCAGAAGGGCGTCATCGCCTGGAGCGTCACTGTTTGAACAATGTCTTTTTGTTTCCCAATCAGCTTGGGCACCCTCGTGTGTCGTATCTGTGCGTGTTTGTCACTCGGCCACGCACATAGTCTCCCTTGCCGATAATGAGCAATAGTGATTTTTATTGTAATGATAATGATTACAGCGACGACGATGTGACCAGTCACTTTTTCATCAGGCAGCAACGATCACAGCCAGAACCATAATGACAACTATGCTTTCAGCTGTAGCAAAGCTCAGAGTGGCTTCTGCATGTGAATGCTAATGTATTAGATGACACATTATATATACGAATAGAGAAAAGGCTGGTACATTCATTTAAGGTTGCTGCTGTCGTTGCGTCATGCGCATGTTCTGTTTATAAGTAAGTATTCGAAGGAACCTATCGTGATCAGAAACAAGATAGTACAAGTTACCATCGTAGCTCGCGCATATACAATGAATGCAGTTTCTGCTACAGATAGACAGAGAAAGGGAAAAGCTACGAGCTAACGAGCTCATCTAAATATCAAACTATTGTAATTCTATTATAATAAACGACGACTTATAATTATGCTGCTGTTTTGCTTTATTATTACGCCAGTTGAACTTCAGCGACACCTGGCGGCGTTTCACTGTGGGCGTCACCTACGGAAAAATCTGGTGCAGTTGAAAAAAGGCAATGTATTGCAGCTGGGTGGCTGGATGACGCCATCTTTTTTGGTGAGGATTTGATTATTTGTATTACTACCCGCTACCGCTGTTTAAAGTACTGTGTCACGATATTTGACCCCCCCCCGTCGCGTGTTTTGTAACTGGTAAGTTCTCGGTATCCCTGGCTTAAAAACTCGGATTGTACAGGAAGAAAAACGCGTCAAAAACAGCAATAAGTGGTAATAACAGATACAGAAGGAAACTGAATGACTAATTAATTATCCTGTGTCAGGGTACCCACCGATATGCTTATCAGTATCCTAAAACACCAATGTCATTTAGATTAATGAAGTAATAAAAAAATCAGTAAACTAGTCGTTATAATAAGAAACGGCTTTGTGAATGAGTAGTAAGGGAAGAGAAGCTGCTCACAGGAAGACCTGTATGGTATCCCGTGGCGATAAGTCAGACTTTAATTCTGCATTGCGCGTTTCGTTGTGACTGCTACTTTTATTTACCAATGCTAGGATTTCTTCGTTGACGAACTGCCCGCTAGACCGTATGGTAATGGCAGATGTCCTATGGCAGCCATCGTATTGATACAGAATAGAGGATTCTGACACAAATGGTTCAATCATAAAAATGATGATCGGCAATGGTAATCGTAACGAGTACTATTGATTATTATTTTATGTCAAAAAAAAAATTGGACTAATTAGAGCAAACGGTTTGTGTTCGAATCAAATGACGCTGTGCAACGACAATGTCTTCAGCCGCATCGTAGATGCGATTATTATGCCTCAAAATTCTAAGTATGCGTTATCTTGATTCAGGTGGACATCGCTATACTTTAATATACAGAATGGGGCAAATATACACACGTATACAAAAGCTCACAACACTATCTACCTGTATCAAACCATGGCACAGGTTTATGTGTAGTGCGCTTGGTGTAAAGTTTTTGCAGTTGATCGAACCCAGGGTCGGCTATCATGGCCAGTACTCCATCTTGCCGAAGCCGCCGCCGCCGCCGTCGCCGTCGCCGTCGTCGCCATATTGATGGCGAGCCATCTTGATCGCGGGCAACAACTTGTCGAGCAGGCGGGGCAATTTCCAAACAGACCAAGTCGCTTCTGCTTCAAACTGTAGGAAGCCAACGGTGGCGACACTATAGGTCCAAACAGAGCGACCTTGCACCAATGATTTAGTCAGTGAATCATTATGATGCTGATACTGGTAGTTTACTATTAGTGGTCTGGCAGACAGACCAGCTGATAGTAGACCAAACCCCGTCCGGGTTGTCACCGATCGAAATAGCTATGTACCACCGGGAGGCGAGAATGCACCCTTTTGCAGTCGGGACGGCAGCAGCGTTTGCTTCGGCATAAAGTAAACGATAGCCATTGATCCAGAGAAATAGGCAGGCCTATTGCCATATTGAAATTGACGAAGTGACAGTAATAATAACGACAAAAATGTTGCTAGCAAAACCGGGCCGATGCTCTATCTCAGATATCCAGACACATGGGACATGGGAAATTTCACAAATATCAGCTCGTATCGTTACTAAAATGTTTAACAGTGGCGATCTGTCATAACTCTGCGATAAGCATAAAGTAAATCACGCGCTTTGCGTAAATAATAACACGGTGCCTTAGCAGCGCACAAAGCATGTAAACAGTGAACCAGCCAGTCGTCGGTGATCCGTGCATTTCGATTTGTGTCAAGCCGAACAATGTATGTATACACTCGAGCGAAACCTTCCTATCAATTTGGGGTGAATTTATCTGACTAGGACCTCTACCTGATTCAGTAGAAGTAATAAATCTAACAGCTGCGACGATTTCAATGATCTTCGGCCTGAAGGACGCTGTTAAAGCATGCTCAACAAATATCCTATATCAATAATAACGTATTTCATATAGCAGATAGTAGTAGTTTCATCCGGATAACGCAGTTCAAAGAAACAACTTACATAAAACCGGTAATCATACGAGGTTGGTGGACTTGACGAAGCTATACAACGATTGTAGAGATGATGAAGAATTCTAGCTATAGCATAGATAGCGAAAATGACTGATGTTGGTCTAAAACTCAAAGATCTGGCAAACGGCATGCATAAACGCCCCCTACACAATACGGGTTAATGTAATCTTCATTGTATAGTACGCAAGATTTATAGGAAAATTTCGAAGCAGGTTTTTTTTTGTCCAATGCCGTGTTCGTAGACACAATTCGCGACTCCGGGCACAATCATCGGATTACGGGGCTGTGTACGCACTTTGATCTAACACTATTTCAATACTGTTAAATGCTAATTGGCGTAATAGTTTCCGATTTTACTATTACTGATCAACGGTGTATCTGTACCTACAGTCAGCGATGTGGGCTAGCTGAATGTTACTAGTCTTACGTCCTGTTCTGCCTCAAGCGGTGCGCCAGACACAAGTGAAGCTGCCCCTACACAAGTGAAGTGTGCCAATGCCCAGTTTCGAACCTAGACTGCCTTATGTCTCCCTCAGTTCAACAGGCAGACACGCTACCACTGTACCATCACAGGATCGGAGATGATGACGAGACTGCCCTGCTTTCACCTGCCGCTGCTGCCGTTCATCTTCTGCAGGCGTCATCAAAATCTTCTGTTGGCCAACATGGCTGCCTTGTAATCGCGCCTGCAGACTTCATTATTATTTTAAGTTCTTTCAAGTGTTCCGGTATCGCTCATTGGACATCGATGGCTTGCGCTTTGTTTGTTATGTGCGAGGCGGCTAATGACTGGTCATCTGCGTAGAGATATATAATTATTTCTAGATTTATAAAGAGAGACGCTTTGACGAACGTCGCAAAATGGTTCAATTCTGAAACCGTCCTAACAGTGACCGTCGAGTCATTAATAGTTATATGTATTTCATTTGAGTTAGCTTTCCTCGGGGATTGCAGTTAATTCAGCAACCCTCAACGATGACAGGTCTCGAACAGCAATCTGGCTGAGAATTTCAAAATTGTCATAGGACCGCCGGTACATCGGATAACATTATTATTATTATTATGGAAAATACGGTTATATATACCGGCAACAATATCAATTATACAATTGTATAAACTTGTTAAGTTTGCAACTTCAACCACCCCGAACTATTGTTATTCTCTGAGTAGATCTATTTGGGCCAGATATTTTCTTCTTGTTAATTCAGGCACGATAAGGGGATGAACGAAGCTAAAAAAAATCATTAGATTTCTATATTGTTTTTGTGAGATTTTCCTTTGATCAGATTGTTTTATGAAACAGATCATATAGATCTACTATGAAAGTTACGAACGTAGTTACCATTACACATACTGCCTTAAGTCTCTTTAGGTATTTTCGCTCCCTAGTTAACCTAACTATCTTTTTTCTGTTTGTCTATTGCAATGAAGAACACATAATGAACTGAACAATCATACTACACCTGTTTGTTCTTTATGTACTAGATATTCAAGAAAACAAAAAATAGCTTGAAGTCAATGAAGCCACTGAAATGACTGCCGATTTTGATAATACGCTACAGATCATTATTATCATTCATTACTACTTCGTGGGTATAGACGTACCGGAATAAAAGTCCGGGAAATTCAATTTGGACAAATAGAAAACGATTTATTCTTCTCGCTGTCATTGTTACCATTGAACAAACCGATGCGCAATCGGATCGGAGAGTCACTATATCATTGTTCCGTTGCTTCGCCGTTATTTTTTGTTATTCTTCTACATTTGGCTTTTTTTTTTTTGCTCTTCGACGTCATTCTTCTGCTGCTTCCAATTTTAATTGCTTCAATGTGTTTGTTGATTGTTATTTATTTAGGAAAGAAATAGGAAATGTCGAAAAAAGAAACAAAAAAAGCTCTAGTATGGATAAAAGAACGACGCTTCCATCATTGAATACTATTGTTATTTTTATGAATACCAGTGAAAAAGGATATCGATCCAGCGACCAGCAATTCTGGTCCAATTGGGTCGGACGGTGTTGAATCGTAGGCAAATGAAAAGCACAATCAGATACAAGCTCGGTCAAATACAAGTATCCTTGTCATATTATTATACAAGATATAATAGATAGTTCGGTGAAACGCTATTCGCTCCGAAAAAAGAATGACGTCCGAGGTGTTCAGGCAAAGAGTAAGAAGCAAAGGACAACTCCGATGGAAGATGGCCTGCTGGCTGTACCCAAGAACAGGCGATTGTTGTTATTTTCACCGATCACGATTGTTATTCAAGCAATCCCAGTAGTATCATCAGCGGCAGCGACCGTAAATTCAAAAAACGACCTAGGACGCCGGGTTTGTATCCATGTGAGGGACGAGGAAGGTCGTCTGTATTGCTTGCTCGGAAGTCCATACAATGCGGCAGCCGTATAGAGATAAAGCATTACGTGTAGCAGGGAGAAGTGGCTCGAGAGGCATAAAGCGATATAGATTCTTGTACGTTCGCTAAAAAAATTCCGTATATAGAGGGTGTTTTTGCAGGCAGATTCGACAAACCCGGGTTGGTGGCATACAAACGGTGAAACTTTATGCTATTGACTCCTGGAGTTTCTGTCAACCGGCAGCATTAGCAGGACAGAATTACAGTAAGCGGTAATTTTCAATTCTTTTTTTCTATTCATTAAACTTGTTTTGCCAGGGACATATCAGTTACTTTGCAGTGCGCGTCAAAAACATCGTAACGGGTTCGTCTTTAAGTTTATAAGTTCAAAATTAAGTATAAGCCACGGAGTTCCACGCTTTCGAAAGTTCCTGACATCGAACATTATGTGCGGTCACTTGACAGAATAATCAATATGATAATAAATGAAACAATCATTTTTATCATATGGCCAATACGATGGCGTATTTTTCGTTATTTACGAAAATTGGTGCTTGAGTTTGACCAATTAAGACATAACTGAAAGAAATCCAAAACCTGCAAAAGAGGTCAGTTTCCTGTTTTCAATATATAACATGATCTTTTCATACCTGTTAAAGCAGAATTTTTGAAAACGTGCTGAATTCCTATCTCTTGCATCGAAACAAGCTCCCATGATCAAAAAAAGGCAAATTCTGATATCTGATTTTGAGATCCTTACATGCCTGTTTTTCGCCTTATGATTCCAACAAGTCGAGAAACGTATAAACGATCCTGATAGGCGTGAAATGAGCCAGACCATCAACGCTAATATAATTATGCAGATAGCGGATCTGACGTTCATAACACAGCAATAGAATTAATAATGGTGATAGAACAGATGTTAATAATAAAGCGTACGCACGTACGTGTAACGCTCCGCACGCTTTCCTACAGAAGCGGGAGCCGTAGCACGAAATTTGGTCGAATACATCCAGCACAAATGATGCGAGAACTTATCGACATTGAAGAGGGCCGTGTCCAAAGCAATTGTTACGCATATCCCTAAACGAGGCAAACGCTACGACAAAAAAAGCAAAGGTAAGCGTTGTCATCTGCAATCAGACGGAGTCGATCAGTTTGTCTGCTTGTGTTAGATTGAGGCCTGCCTCAGATTTTCCCTTCTGGCCAACTATATGCTTCGAGATACTTTGTGAGGGACCAATGCTATCGTCCAGTGCGTCGACTCCAAAATATAGCAAGCAGGAAATTTTCAGAAGCATGATAATTCTTCTGAAATAAACATTTAGTATGTGCCAGTGCCGTTGACTCAGAAGGATTTCACGGGAGAGTGACCGATAATATTTGGACGATGTTTTTAGTATTCCATAATAATAATAACTAGATGATGATGCGAAGACAGTTGGATTATATGAGATTCGTCCTTGTATGGGGAAAAACCGGCGCGTGAAGTTGTGCACGTGCGTGAATGGGAAAGGTAAGCTGCGGGGGGGGGGGGGGCTGTGGCTTGCTCCTATTGGAATATGCGCTTTTTCCTTTTAAATAAACCACGTAATGTAAACATTCAGCAATGCTGATACTACTACTACTTCTACTAATAAAAATAACGATAAAAAAATAATTGTTATGGTCAATATCAGTACAGTTAGTATCACAGCGAACTAGCTGTAGTGGTCCTTTTACCTTATTTTTTCTACCGTAAGCGAGCTTCAGTTATCGGTAGACAACAGCTCATTAAAGTAAAGATGACAATGTTTGTCTATCTGCTTATATCTATCCACTGATCCTTCGTACGTCGGCCTAATCCTTTAGATAGTCCTAATGGTTACGTCGATAGTCATTTATTCACCTACAATGAATCTGTTTCTGACTGTTTGCCACTATTTGACTGCGGCTATTGCCGATCGTAAGGCTAACCTCAGGTATGTGTACGTATCAAATCCAGAGAGTGGAGATCGGCACCTATTTTGCGCTGCTGCAGAGTCTACCGTTGCTTTTTCTCCCCATATGCAACAAAATACGATTATCTAAGTGAACGCGATCACTGTCATTAGCTGTTATCTATCTGCTCATCCCTCATGTTTCCTTATTTACTCGTTTTGGCGTTATTTTTTTTTTACGATCTCTCTTGGTGTTATCTTTGTGGTTAAATCTATGAAATAGCGACAGGAATCGTCGCCGCAATTACACTCACTGTAATAGTATTAGATGCGCGAGTGCCAGCCGCAGTATTATTACCGACAGTTGCAAGACGTGTCTCACATATATAAACAGAGTGTTTCATCCAATTAGGAACAAATGTATGGGAAATACTTCGCAAGCACAATTTAGCCTATAAGAGAATAATCACAACGCTAGTAACTAATAGAATATCGACGCTCATAAACCGCGTACCTTGTTCTACCGGCTGGGACCATATCGAAAATTGAGACCGTCGTAGGCTGAAGTGAGTCTAATCTACTGCCGTTCCCAGCCGTGGCGAAACCAGCAGGACATGTACTACAAGGAAGCCTTCCTGTTCCCATAAATTTTATTCGTAATAGCGTTTTCGTGTGGTTCTTTCATGTTGGATTAGTTGCCACTGGCCTCAGACAACGGTTATCTTTGCCGAACAGCTGACACTAGCCTTGGCTGATATCTGGGCGTTATCGACATCTTCCAACGAACGTTCATGATTGTACTCACGCTCGAAGATAGAAAAGAGTTTTCCGCGAAAATGTTTTCATTCGTTTGCTCGTTAGGTCTTTTTTCTTCAGCATTTATGTTAGTGTTCTCGTCGTTGTTGGCTACCTTTTCTGCTGCTTTCTCGTGTTGCTGACATCTTGTTTTCTGCCGCTTTTTATGTCGATTTTATATATATTTTCTCGTCGTGCGAGCACATTTATGAGAACGAAGCGTTGCTACAAAATATCAGGATATGCGCCGTTGGAGAAGCGTTGCGCTCACGTCTTTGGCGACCAGCAGAAAGGACCTATTCGTTCAAAAAAGTGCGCGCAGGCGCACCTCGAGGTAGTAAAGAGGAAACTACAACAACGACAAATATAAAGTACGAGGTACAAAGTAACTGTGCTGCATTTCCACCACGGTGTTTGATTGAAAAGAAGTAACGAGCAAGTGATGCTGACGATAGCGGCGGTCGCAGCGTCTACAGCTTATGGTGCTCTTTTAATTATACAATGTAGGTATTATTTTATGCTAAATGTATCCCTTTTAAGGAGTCGTAGCTACAACAAAGGTTCTTTTGTTAACTATAATAGCCAGCTATTATTACCTATCTGACTACGCTGGACATTACACCTACATTCTTCAGACATGTAAGCACTATAAGCAAAGTAGGACAATAAGAAGTTGTAGAGGCAGTCGGGAAGCAATTATATTTCTGCACCGGAAGCGGTAGAGAAGATCCTTCATTCTGAAGGCGTCAGGCCTGTCTGTCTAATGTTATTTTAAGCAAGCAACAGCAATTTTTGCCACCGACAGTATATCAATGAACGAATTAGAATCCGAGTTTCGAATTTCGCGGGCCCTTGACGCCCTCGGTCGTCAGCTATACGAACCTAGCCGTTTGACCGTACTGCACAAAATGGGGCTTGTACAACCACGTGCTCAGTGTTGATATAGACATGTTATACTTTTATAGATTTTTTTAATGCTCGTACGCATGGTCTATTTCTTTTAAATAACACTGTTGCTTTTATAACCGCTCATGTGCAATGGGCGTCCAAAACGCAGTGCGGAAAAGAGCGCAGCTGTGTTTCGCGCCATTTCGTGGGAGTAACTGTAGCGGACGAGAGCGATAAGCTAACCCCCGTACTTTCATTCTGTTTTATATCGTTTATCGCTTTTCCACACACTGAGTACGTCTAGCTTGGTGAGGGCCACAAATCTGATGTCCTACAATATAGGGCTGGCAAGGCCCATAGCACTGCCGATAGTGAATAGTAATTTATTGTTGTTAGCGCCCGTCGTTGTAGCAATGCTTCATTTTGCAATTAGCATTTAGCTTAGCTTATTTCGTATTCATCGCCATTGTTTGCTACTACGGTAGTTGGTTCAAGTTGTTGTCCTTTGTATAATATTGTTGGTATATATATATATATATATATATGTTATACGAGTAGTACATGTTGGTATACGACATATCGACTGCAAGGGGTGATCAGAGATATAAACGATAGCAGGTTACAATGGATCTTTGCATACAGAGCGAACTAATATTAATGAACCAAACGGCGGTTAGCCAGACGTTTTTCGACACCTGCTTTGGTCCGCTAGGAGCGGTAGCAACTGCTGTCACCACTTTGTCATCTACTAGCTTTGCTCGAGTGACCGATTTTTCCCCCGCAGTCAGACCCCGAGGAGTTGGACACCCTAGGAGCCATCGTTAATGTTATAATGGTAGTATGTAATTTGCACTGCAAAACTATTCTGGACGGCCGCTTGTATAATACGACATCTGGTTCAACATGACTGTAGTGATGATGGTGATGGGTTGGAACGCGACGCTGATCAATTAGGCTGTAGCCATTCAATACAAGACATTACGAGCCCGTCAGATCGACACTCAAAGATGCATACACATATATCGATCGACTGTTGTTGTTCTCTTTTGACGTCCGTTATGTTTGCTTTTATGGAATATATATATATATATATATATATATATATTCGATAAATTTAGATAACACAAAAAAGATTTTACTACGATTAAGAATAAAAAATTGCAAAGCTGAGTCGTCTCGCCGTAGCAGCAAGAGTGAGATCTTTAGAGTCGGACATACCCTCATAATCCTGCTAATTGCAGCTATATATTTCAAAAATATATAGCTATATATTTACAAAGATAGTGCATAGAACATATGTGCATCTAATTGTGCGCATTCGCTAAGAGTGATGGCCTTTTTTCGGTTTATTCTGTTTCACAAATATGCTGACTGCAGGTTCTTTGAGTTAAGAAACTAGCGCGTAAGGCCGCATCAACGAAATTTGTCAGGTGACCGTAGCTGTGATACATAGATGGCCAGTGTTAGTCAGGTGCTCAAACAGTGCCCGTGCCTGCCTATGAAAGTTCAATACAGTCATATGTCACCCATAGCTGCTTTGGAATAGGTTTTTGAATATACGTATTCTTTCTCCTTTTCATATGATCAAAATAGTAAAGGAGCCTTCCGCATTTGATGCTGTTTTAATAACGATGAAATTTCGTTTTGGGCTCGAGAAAACAAAGATGAAATTGCAAGAAGAGCGATTTGTAGCTCCAGAGATTCATGGCGTTTAGAATATGCGTCCCTCTCTTCATACGGAACTTTATTACGGCACCTAATTGACCCGGAATCTCTGTCTTGATGGCATAAATGCATCAAACATATAATCATTTTGTTGCATGGGCCTGCCACGACAGAGAAATATTATAATAGGTACGTGAGGTTCAACCCTCGCAAAATAACCAGCGGCAACGAAGCGTATCTTCTACGTAAGTTTAAGACTATAGCCTTGACCATCTATAAACCATAGCCTAGTGACGATGAAGTGCAACCATGTTCCTGCTGACGCTTTCAAAAAGCGAGACACGTCAATCATCTCTGAAAAGGATGCTTTATAGGTATAAAAAAAATAATGCCGCGTTTTAAACAAACTACCGACTAAGGAAGATGAGACGTCAACGGCAATTGTATGCCCCTGTGCGCTTTTCTCATGTTCATAGACGTGTATGATCGACGACTACGTGACTGACAAAAAGCCCAATGGGAATTTGCCCCCTGTTATTTGGAGATCGGCTTCCACTATTGACCTCAGTTTCTGTTCGTCCTAGGCGACAGTGTGCATTTGGTTCTCTTTCTTTATAAACGAATGAATCATCTCGTCTTATTCAAAATGACGGTAATTCAGTCCGGCTTGTTTTTAATCAAGCTGACAAAGTTGAAGGGGACGGTGACGTGTGCGTTATGTTCTGTGATAACAGTGATGAATCCAAAAAAGCAGCAAATTTTCAATTATATTTATCCTGCAACGTAGAGATTAAGGACGTCTCAGACAACCCATTACGGTTGGCTGGAACCTATGCGACGAACTAATCGATTCTACTACAGTTAGATTAGGGTATTTGCCAGATTTACCATATTTTATGATTTGCTCCGGTAATTGCCCTCGATAAAGGAACATTGTAAAGATAATTGTCTACCTTATCCTTCCCGAGTGAATAGGAAATAAAATATATGGGTGTTGCGCGGGTTCTGTCAATGGTAAAAGTACTTTAATTAGCCGTTGCCGTTTTGAGAACATAATAAGAGCAATCGGCTTAAAGGCTTTACTTTAACCGAAAGTTAATAGGGCAAAAGATAAACAACGTATTCGCAAAAGTCGCTTTTTATAATTTTTTTACAGCTTCATTTCGGGACCTAGTAATTGTGTGTTAAGTGATTCTGATATATGTAAACTGTCGCTCGAATACGCTACATCCAGACGCTTCCAACGTGGTTAAAGTTTAGGTTAATAACAGACGAGAAGTCTTAAATATGCAAGAGTTTAAAAAAACGATCTCGAAAAAACTAACCGTTAGGACTCATCTGGACATCTGATTGTTAGTTTATATTCTTTATGGGTGCCTGAGCTATTTTGATAGATTTTAAAACTTTTTTTTCAACTCAAAACCGATTAATGATCTTACGGTCATCGTTTGAAATATTCTCCTCTGATTTTCTAGGAGAGGCAATAATGTAGGTTGTCAATTTTGGACTTTTGATTTTAAGGGGTGGGGGGGGGATCGTCCAACGCGGAGTTATTCGATAATAGCTGATATTCGCTTAAAGTCTGAAAATGACCCACCGTTGTTTACTATGACACTTTGTTCTAGGAAAAACTGGTTTTCGCCTGGCATCAAGAATAGCAGATAAGCGTATGCCGGTTACGGCAAAAGCCGCCCAGAGTTTTCCCCTTGAACGCAACGCCATATATTGCTGTAGTTCGTGTCACTTCGGTTGCTTGTATTTATGTCATCAATAGCTAACCGTATAAAGAATGCACGACGAACGGATCGACGTAATATGCGGCCTTCGGACCATAGATATATATGTACATATACTAATCTATTTGAAATCAAAGGGAAATTCGATGACATTGAGTGTAGCCAGTACGAGGCAAACATTAGTAAATATTTGTCAGAACCGGTTCATTCTTTTTATTTCTATACTACCATCTCAATCGTACTGTCGATAAACGAGGTTAGATCGCTATCTGAATACGAGGAAATACGCGATCACTGGCTCTGACGGTAAAATGTGCTTTTTTTGTAAAAGAAGAACAGGACTCCTAACAGCTGACCCATTAAACTCAGCCTCAACGACCTCGATCACTTTTCGAAATATTGTGTAGAAATGAGAAGTGGCAATGAGTTTAGATACGACGCTTTGTTCATACCATCTTCATTCATCCATAGTTACCGTGATCCATCAGTTTCTCTAAATGGTTCTGGCTGACGGTGCCGGTGATCTCTTGGCAGAAGAATTATAGAAATGATATTTTTCTCATCCGTCTAACGTCTTCTAACGGTATGCGTCCATCCATCGCAGCCTTCTACCATTGTCACTGTGTGGCCTATATGATGGGCCAACGAATCGCCGACAATTTTGCTGATCCTATGTCTTTAATATGGTATTAGCGAGACAGCGGGGCCAACACTAACCGTCGCCATCATGAATGCTTATGCAAAGCCCAAAATAATCGAGATAATATGGATTCCTGTCATGCGACAGCCACACGACATAATCATCAACAAAAACAACGCTAGCAACAGCATCTACAATTACTATAGCTGTAGGTGGCATTGTCGTTGCTGCGGCTGAAGCTGGGGCCTGTTGACCCAATGATCGTAACCATCATTAATTCAGCTATTCATTTATCGTACCCACCGCAGCAGCAGCAGCAAGATGGTGCTGCTGTCTGCTCTGCATTGTCAAGTCAGCGGCTGTCGTCTGCTGCGACCGATTTCGAATCTGCCGCGACCATTCTGGTCTCGTGGCGGTTGAGCGTTGCATTATTCCATTCGTAAATCCTCCTAGTGTATAGCGTATATAGTCAACGACGTTTGCTGCTGGTGCTGTTGGGGATAGATTGGGCCGGCACAGGCGAGGAAGGCACAAGAGGCGGTAACAAAGTTGGCCCGAACAGACGGAGCCCTTTGCGGTGACAGCGGCAGAAATGGCATTAACTGTTGGCGCGATGAGTAGCAACAGCAACAAGAAAAATAGCGACGGTTCAAGCAGCCACGTGACCAACCGTGGCCATAGCGGCAGACCGCTGCACCGGCCGACAACAATCAGCCGACAATCTGGGTCGTGACCCGAGCGCAACGAGCGCCACCAGCATCGGGCCATTGGATAGAATTTACAGCATTGGCGCCTCCGCAAATCGAACTTGTAAATGGCTGATGCTAGCGCCGTTTGCTTGCTCATAACGCTGCGTATGACAACGACGAAAAAGACGATATACTCGTATCCAGATGACAAAAACAACGGTTGCGACCACGGTGACGCACCAGTGGCGCAGTTGTGGTCTCGGTGGCCGTCACAGCGGCTGACTTCCGCTGTTACAGTTTCTGCTGCTGCTGCTGTAACTGTAGCCCGACGCTCTCGTCGCCTACTTTTCCTGATTTGATTGCACAGCACAAGAACTCTTTTCATCGTCGCCACAGCTTCCTATACTCGTCAAAGCTATTGGGTAGACAACATCATGTTGCGCAGCCGCCATAGGTTGCAGCAACGATGGCGGGCAAAAATGGCCCAGCAGCGCAATGATCGAAGCACAATGGAATCACCCCCAACGATGTGAGATGGGGGGACGGAAAAATAAAAGGGGAACTCCCTGTGGCCGTCGCGGTTACCATGCTGCTGCTGACAGTGGACGCAAATGCTGCTGTCTACTTGAGTGACGTTGACCTGCTGTTCGAAATGTCTGTTTGATCGGTCGAGATAGTCAGTTGGTCAGCTGGTTGGCGTACCGCTTGCCAAGCGATCGACTGATCGATGTATTATTATTACGATTATTGCACTTGCTTGCCTGCCTGCCTGCCTGCGTTGGATAGACATCGTTTCGAACGCGACTCCTTTTCGTGGTTGCACCAGCCAAAGCGTCGACCACCCCACAGCAACAAAATCAGCAGCCCAACCTTTCATCAGCCCAAAGACGTACGGCTTTTGGTTTTTCATAATACTTTATTTCGATCGAGAGTAAGCTGCTAACACTACACTACCGGGCATCAGAAGATTAAAAAAAAAAAGCGAGTCAGAAATGCGCCGACGGAAGACGATATATGGCACGTCTAGACAGCGCAGGGTGTTCAACGTGTGGTTGGTGGTCCGCGCGGAGAAGCGACAGGACGTGAATTTCTGGACATTGGATATTGAATATCTGTATTTTATAGTATTAGGACTGTGGTATAAACAGGCGGTAAAAAATCTGCCAGCAAAACTGAGCGAGGCTGGGGCGATTTCGTTACATAGCAAGATATTCGTACATTGAGAGGACGGAAGCAACTACAACAAAGTAAACGAAGACACAATAGGAATGAATCCCAGCGTATAAAGTCTGTCTCGAGAAACGGTTTACGCGGAGGACACTGGCAATTGTTGCTGAGGGACGTGACCGTGTTGTAGTCGACGTCGCGAAGCCGTATTCATCTTGGCAATTCATTCGTTCTTTCGTTTGAAGATGCCGGCAAAGATCGTACGCCTCGTCACCATCGCCACTGACTAGTAAAAACGTTTCTGATTTAGACCGACTAAAGGCCTTCTCACAATGGCTTTTTACTTGAGTGACGGCTTTTGATGGTGTTGCGGCTGCGTCGGTTTGGTTTGATCCATCTGCTTTTTATTCGTCTTCTTGCTGCTGCTGCCGCTGATGCTGGATGAGTGTGAGATGTCGCTCCTTTCTGGGAATAACGACAAAACAGTTCGTTCAATCAATGTGCCGACCTCTCCTCCGAAAGAAAGCTCTGGTACTCAGGAGGCCTCGGTGAGCATAGTCACGCTCGTATAGTATACCGTGTACGTATAGCCTCTCCTGTTATATCGTCATACGTTTTTCGCGTAATGGACATGAAGATCTGACGCGAGCGAACTTTGCAGTAGCGGAGGCGGCAGCGATCCCGCTGGCGACTGCTCTAATCAACGGGAGGAAAACCAGCTACTAAGCATGATACTTCGTGCTTCAAATGGACAATGGACAGATTCATTCAGGGATGATCGGGGATCAGACGTTACCAATAGCAAGAAAGCGGCGAAGCAACAGGCATAAAAAAGTGTTAACGAACCTCCATCTCGTTCATTCTTTCATTACTATTTTTTTTTACTATCTTTTATTACTACTGATTTTATAAAATTTAAAAATAATAACGAAAATCGTTACGGAAGCTTAATGAATATCATGCGTCCTGTCAATCGATTGTCTCGGCCTTTTCCTGATAGTTTCGCAGAGGTTAACCAACCAAACACTGTCGCTGGGGGTGCTCCCGCCGATAGTTAATGTTGCAACATTCGATACAACCTGAGCCAACAACGGCATAGCTGCTTCATGAGGTTCCCGAGAAGCAAGAATTTTCTCGTGAGGTTGCGGTTCTCGCGTTTGCGGCCCAGCACCGCAACATCATCTTATTCGTCGTTTCTTCCCCTGCGTATATTTACCACCCCTGCGATAAGATGACGGCAGAAATAAACGGAGACACCGGGGAGAAGAATCGGGAGTGGCGAGCTGGCCTGACTGATGAAATGTACTACTCGCGATATCTGCCACTTAAAAGAATCTGCCGAGCCACCGACCGACTGAACGAACGTTCGCGCGGCGACTGAAAGCTGGAGGGATCTGGTACCAGCGGGCAACAGTGAGATCATAAAATAGGTAGAACCAGTTACTGGTGTCAGTATATAGCCATAAAACATGTCGTTTTTGCTGTTATTATTGTTAAATGGGAGAACAAGTGACGCCGTGGCCCGTAAGAAGCCTTCGGTACTGCACCAGTGCATCGGTAATGCGCCGCTCATCACAGAGTTGTTTCGGCAGCAAAATGAGATCGTTCAATGAAAAACTATCGACACCGTCGCCGTCGTTGCCGCCGAAGAACCAACGACGTTGGTTCGACTGGCCTCAGAAAAAGACGAAGACGAAAGGGGAATGGGACAGATAAGGCCGGTAGTTGCAATAATTGTAGATCAAGTACTTGTTATAATGCATAAACAAAAAAACGTGGAGAGAGCCAGGCGTAGGTCCATTAAGTCGTCCTTCGTTAATCTTAACTCCATATGTTGTCCAGTAGTGGTCACTGGACGCTCCCGGAACAATAAACGAAACATGGGGGACGAACAAAATAGGTAGCCTGAAAGGCTAGAACACGCAGGCGACAGCCATATGGCTCGTTACAGCCATACCCACTCAACAACGATAAAAAAAGAATCGATGTTGCTGTTTGATGCGACTGGCAACAAGCAACAAAGCAAGGGTCATAATTATAACAGCAAGAACAAAAATCAGACGGAAAGTGGCGTGCAAATTTAACGGAAACAACAACGATCACAGCTCAATAATCAGACAGGCCATCAAAACAGTTTTATATTTGGGAAGTGATAACATCATCTATCATAGTAATGACGAATGAACAACAGCAAGTCTTAATGCAACTGCAACGGCCTTATACTAGGTCTGAGCTTTCCCTTTTTTTTTAATTAAGTAAGCAGTTACGTTTAACATGGCACCTTATGATGGCAATGATTGCTTCTCGTACGTTGTCGAACGCCGACGTGGGCGTGCAAATTCATAGCCTAGTGGGCTCTGAAATATGACTAGCAAATATTCGTTTTTTCCACTACCGGGGTTATCTACCTAGAGGAATGGTTCCCTATTGGAAAGGGCGATAACAGACACGATAACTGTTAACAGTATTTACATTTATCTAAATAAATTTCGATAGCGATATGTCTGTGTCGAATGGCAGTGTCCTATCTTAACTATTCAGACGACGCGATACCCCATAATCGGCGTCATCGCAAAAGCCACTAACAACCCCGCGTCGTTTTCAGTGTCGCCATTACGTCAGTAAATACACGCAAGATGCTATACAGTGACGCCCTGGCGGAACACCGGATCTTACCCATCGCACAGCTACGTGCGTGCAACAAACCGACAACTTGCCCTCTCAATGCTCTTAGCCATTGCCAACTGTACGCTTGATTCACGCTTATTTAGTCTTGGTTATATTTATTTATTTATTACATGCACTTTAGTCATTAGAAACAGGCGCCAGTGTGGCGTCACTGGACAGACCAGAGACACTAGGTATGTGCACCCTTTTCCTGCCCGCGACTTCCGCTAATCTGTTTCAATCTCTACACCGTTGTATTTCGCGTTCGTATCTGAGGGCCTCTACAACCCTTGTCAGCCTCGTTGATATCTGTGGCCGTAAACGCACCGAGTCGAATTACCGGCGCCGGCGTTACCAACAGCTCGTTTTTGTTGGGATCTTCCTCTTTGTCCCCTTTGATCTGTCTGTTCCCTTTAGTTTCGCATTTCGTTCCACAGTTTTGAAGCCGGCGTCAGTCTCCTCATTCTACTTCTCGAAGTAAAAAAAAATCTAGCCGTCTAACGCTATTCAGATTAGAGCAAGTTACAATGGTGGCATTAGCAGTGGCATTCAACTAACCGACCAGCCGCTAACATAGTCCCTGTCGGCAACGAAACGTCGAAAGAAAAGATGCGAATGAGGGAAAAAGTGGGCAAGCCCGCTTGGCAACTGACTCTTACTCGGTCACTTTGTCATTCGTTTGGTTTCCTTTTTATTTCTCATTTAGAAAATCGCCGTTAACCAACTAGCGACGGTGTTAATCAGTGCTGTTTCTTTTGTGGCTATGCGTTCTTCTGCTTCTATTGCTGAAGCTTTTATAGCTGTAGCTACCACCGTTCCCCACATACGTGCAGGGGCATCTATATACATGTGTGCGTCCCCTGCCCCCCAGGAGGCGTTTTCGATTCGTCAGTATTTTGCTATTGTTGATGTGGCCATTGAAGTATGTGGCTGCTAGATGATAAAAGTGTCCACGATGGCAGCTCATGATGGCCTAAGAGTTGGGGCGCGATTGTCGCTAACATACCGAGGAACTGCTTTGTCTTCCTCACCGCAAACGAAGCTACTCTATGAAAGCTATGAAGAAAGAAAACGTTTAGAAAGGAAAAACGGTTGCTTTCTTTGTCCTCGAGGGAGAAAATTAACATTGTTATTACAGTAATACAGGAAACCACTATTACTACTCGTACAATTTCACCGAACACTGAACTAGCATAGCGGGATGTACACTGCCGCCCTCACTGACGAAATAAACAGAACCTCTATTCAGATACGATAGTAGAAGAAAAAAATTGCTTGAAAATCGGTCTCACGGCGCCGAATGCTGCTGGCCCCTCGGTGACTGAATTTCTTTTCCAAATAACGGGGCCGAAGCCTGAACAGGAGTTGTATATGGGAGGCGGGTACGGTATTCGACTAGGACATAGAAGGCGAACGCTGGCGTGAGGATGCCCCTCAATGAAACAGTGAGAAAAGATTTCGAGGACGCAGTGGAACGCATAACGTTTCCATTTGCCCGCCTGTCTGCTTTGCCGGTACAGATCGGTGCTTACATTGTTGTTGCTGCTGCTGGAAGTGCTGTCTTCGCAATGACATCCTTCATTTGCTTTCTCTTACACTGCTCCGGGACAATTGATCTAAGGACAATTCCGATTATAGCTGCACGTGTTTTGAAAATGGCGGCGATCGGCGAACGATTTGCGGCAAGGAAGCCGCAGAGATTGCTGGTAGCAAGCCGTACAACATCACATAAAGCTCGAGTCGATCGTCAAACAAGCAACTGTTTCCGTGGGCTTCTAATAATTAGCTTTGATTGAGAGCTGTTCAATAGCGAATATACTAACGGTGTTATACCGTTGACGCTTCTGCCGTTAGCGTGATGTTTTCGCTCTTTATGCGTTATTTGAGCTGTGTTAGCATAATGTAAAGTAGCAAAATGCTGTTGACCTGTTCAACGCCGACTACAATAAAACAATACATCGTGACGATAGCTGCGGCGGCGGTGATGCATAAGAGATTATGGGAAATTCTTTTTTATAACATTTATATTCGAGGCGCGACGTCGCAAATGGAGTGACATGTCAGCACAATAGTTATATCAACAACAGAACAGTGATATCAGCAATGATCGTACTGTCTAGAAAAACATCGACAATGGAAAATGCGAGATGCTAGATATTATGTAGAGATGGAAAAAAAAGAATAGGAAGCGGTTTGCTTACTAAGTGGCCTAGTAGAGCGAAAACAAATCATACGTTCGAAAGTTAACCAAGCGTTGAACGTACGTTGACAAAGGTACATCAGCAGTGAAAACAATGCTAAGGCGAAAACAATGCAATGGTACGAGGTACGAAAGGTCGATGGATAGCGCTGATTTGTACGTAGGCAAAAAAAAACTAACAACAAACGCCCTGCGTTTGTTACCCTCACAAGTAATGAGATCCTGTGTGATTGCTACCATTTCGCTTTGACTCGTGAAAGACAGCAGCTGTAGAGTCGTCCGCCAGGCAATGACAAGCGGTCGACCTTCTCAGACTCTTTGGCGCTCTCGTTGGGCTTTCGAACTTAATTCCGATCTGCCGAAGATCGGAACGGGACTTGTCTGCCCATTTAATCAGTACTGGCAAACGGATAATCTCGGTGGCGAAAGTGCAATCGTAACATAGCAATGACGCGCGAAAAGTGGTAGGTAACGGTGACGACGGCGTCGAAACGGGAATAAGCTAGAGCATACACAGATCAGTTGCCAACAACAATGCCTATCGGTGATGCATGAGGAGAGCGGGTAAAGTACTTTGCTGTAAATGATCATAGTATGCCATCAGATAATTCATAGAAATATAATGCACGCATACATAAAAGGCTTTCTCGTTCAGAGTCATTCGAACAACGTGAAAACCACTCGCCTGACAATCGGTTTAGCTAAATCAAAAAATTAGACCAATGTCGCGTGGCAATTTCTATTATTCGACCTTTCGAACCTTAACAGTGGACGGTACCGGCTTGACATGTAATGCATAAGGCACACATGATGCGAATTCTGCGCACACACAAAATCCGTGCGGTGGTTTCACAAGAAGATGCGGAAAATTGCCACACTGCTGAATGCCTGTTGGGCAAATTTCCCAGTAATGGTCATTTTCTTCATATATTACATAGCGATAGAGAGAGATAGAGAGGGGGAGGAGAAATGACCCATCGCCTTGCCCCATGATGCCGTCCATAGTACATTTACCGTTACCATTAGCAAAAAACGCTAGTGGGAAAACTGTCTTACGACGTATGGGAACTTCGGCAATATGTCGTGAACATTGCCAAGTAAACAGAATTATGTATGACTATATTGTCTACGGACGCTACAGTAATATATAGTAGCACTCCAATGTCTATTGCAAGGCTAGCGTAACCAGATTTTCATTTCTCTATCGCTGCAACCTAACTCTGATGCGGTCTTTCCTGCGGGAGATCGGATTGGTTACAAGCCAT
The DNA here is from genome assembly GCF_002532875.2 of Varroa jacobsoni. NCBI lineage: Eukaryota > Metazoa > Arthropoda > Arachnida > Mesostigmata > Varroidae > Varroa > Varroa jacobsoni. The sequence continues at coordinate 86,195 of NW_019213500.1, forward strand.
CAGTTAAAAGGGGTCTAAGCGTTGAATTGCGAATGTTCTTAACACTGATGAAACAAATATAAATAAAAATGTCATGCGAAGTCAGCTACACGCTTGGGAAATACGTCGTGCTTGTGGACTTAAATCTACTTTTTTTTTTTTATAGATCGAGAGATTTCTTTTGATTTTTTTTAAGTTGTTGTCTGTAAGCTTACGAGTAGCTGTGGACAATGTTACTTACCCACCTACAATTTCCCATATTTTTTTTTAGTAATTATGGTGGGTTGAAGGCCTTCCGTATTCAGCCGACCGACTCAGCCAAGGGTCTCCCATAAATGTCTTAAAACAATTGCCCCTTATTCCACTGGCTTGCATCCTTGATTAACTTCTACATATTGCATATTGCACGGTATATACTGTTTGAGATCATGTCCTACTTTGTGGGTTGTGATCTTATTGATAAAGTATAGGTACCAGCATCCTCATCATCTTAGTACCTACGCCTATAGAAAAATATAGAAAACGTACGTATATATCTACATATATACGTATGTTAAAAACGAACATACGAACCTGTGCGTACACGCCCTTAAATTCATCCTTAATATCTTTCTGGAATAGACGTGCGTTGTAGACAAGACAAATGCTGTGCCATCATTTTTTTACGAAACATAGACGAAGAGTCGCTATAAGCAATTTGTCAAGATTGGAGGCTATGATTTTCAAAGTAGTTGTCCGAAGTGCTGTGGGGCAGATTTTGTCGCTATGAGATGAGTATGTTTTCGCGTTTAACCGAGCGTATGTAGTAAGTAGACGTTCGCGATCACTATCTTTCGAGTGACTTCATCGAGGTTGTCTGTTGGTACAGCGCTTGCTAACGTATGCTTCAGCTACTTTACTGTTCGATCTGCGGGCTTGCTTGACTTCCCTTTTCGGAATATCCCTGAACCCGAAACGGCTACGGGGAACTGATGATTCTGTTAACATCTGCCTTAGTTTATATGTTTGCTACTCTGCTGCTACAGAGACGGCATCAAATGCCGGAAATGGCGAAACAAAGATTCATTTTACAGAAAGCCGACAGCTGTGGCCTGGCCCACCGCGGTATCTGTTCATTTGGCCGCCTATGCACTATCTCCCGTCATTGTGAAGGCTGTCAGCTACAAGAGATCGACGAAGCCTATCGCTCTGGTCTGCCACCACCGCGGCAATTACATTTCTTTACCATTGATTCGGACGTCTTCACGTTTATGGTGTTGCCTGTCGTTTTACATAGTTTGGACCGAGTTTACCTTTCAAAGTATCATCTGTACCTATGACTAGAGGCACGGATAAATTAAACTAGATCCACTGATGGATTTTGCTTTACCAATGAAAAATTGTGCGGTAGTAAATTGTTAAGATATTATAGCACAAATGCTTTGTATGTCGTTGTCGTCGGCAGTTTTCACACCGCCACGCGACGTGACCTCGTCTGGCAAGAACCGAGAATAATACAGTGCTAGCTGGTGAGACCCTGAATCCGGCAGCAGTGAGCAGGTACAGAAATTTAAGGAGGCCTTACATCGAAATGGAAACGCTTCAACGCCTTACTGAAGCGCCTTCCTGATTACTCATACATGATGCGTTGCATTGCGATTTCGTGAGCTTGTATCCTTGCATAAGAACCATGCTCCGTTTGTTTGTTGATGTACCTGCATAACGCGTGATACCGTGGAGGTCGTTGCCAGTGCAGCTACTCAGCCATTAGTCATGTGATCGTGGCGAGTCATTGGATGGGTGAGACCTGGATCACTTCATGCTGAACATTCGGATGATACGGGAGTCCGTCGGTGCCCTTGGCAGGCCCTAACCTAATGCAATGCATGAATAATGACAACGAAACGCAAACCTGAACAGAAAGTGATATTTAACATATTGGAGTTGAATGCAGGTGTACTAACCGCGATTCAGGATGATAGTTGCCTTCAAATGCGGGGGCTACGGCAATAATCGCCACTTGAATACTATGTATCTGCTATTTGTTTTGTCGATCGGTGGTTATTTTTGTTGGATTGAGCCACAAGCTCCAGCAGCTTCTTCGCCTGGGGCCTCTGATACGACGTCATCACCATCAGCTATATGATGGGAGTCTGCCTATCCCTAGTAAACGATGACAAAAGATGATCTTTTTCGGCCGTTCCAAGTGAGTGCAGCTTCCAAAGTTCGGACATCTTTTCCTATTATTCTCAATCATTGTTACATACCGGCACACAATCTAATGCCAGACACCTGGCCGGTATACGCGCGTCCCTTAGATTACTATAGTATTGTAGATGGATAAATACGAATAAGACACAGTCTATGTCAAGGAACTGCCGATAACGTAACTGAATCCAGGTTGAATACGACTGCTCATACTACAACTAGTGCAGAAGTCGAGGTAAATGGCGATAGTTTGTGGGGGCTGCTTCCTTTTTTTCTCAGAACGGCAATGATAACGCCGTATGGTACACGCGCGTTCGTTTGGCCGCATACCATCCCGGTATATGGCGGTATACCGGGATGGGTATAATATGGGAACGATCGGAAAAAAAACGGATGATAAAATACTGCCAATCGATCGAATAATTAAAGTAGCCACTGGTTGAGTAGCCGGAACGGGGCAACATCAAGGCAGTACCGCGACGTGGAGGGGCCTGAGTGGACTCCTGTTGGTTCCTGGCTGATTTCTGAGCACGTGTTTGGCGAAAAAATATGCCCACGCTTCCTTTTGCTACTGAATACTGGGTATTTTTCTCAGAACGGATGAAGAGAAAGGTAGCAGTGACAAGCTGGTTTCTGAACGTCTTAGACAGACTGGACGTTAGGTAACTGACTGCATAACTTGATATGAATTATTGCCGACCGAGTGGGTTGGGAACCGACGATCAAACGCTGACAAGGCTGGAAAAGTCCACATACGCACGTGTACGTGTAATACAATCAATCTAGTCACTAAATCCTGCAAGGTATCACCCGCTGCTTAGAGTACTTTGACTAGTGGAGTCGACTAACTCAGTCAGATCACCGGAGAATTATTACAGTTATAGCTGACAATAGCTGTAGCTGGTACCATCGCCTGATCTCTTACCTAGCGTAACTCAGCGCTGAGTGAGTCGCTTCGTGTCAATCACAGCCGCATAGCCTTCGCCATAATATCATCAGCAGTAGCCATTACCAGCTCCTGCCATCGCCATTACGGCGATATATATACGGCGGTAACCCTATGGTGTTTGGACCATTGCCATTTGAACTATTCTAAGGTAAAAATTATCCGGCCCGTTACATAACAAAACTGTTGGACTAACGATCTGCTTCAATGGTCGCCGGAACAGGGAGCACGTTTTATAGTAGTGTATGTAATTTTTTTTAATATAATTTTATAATATTACTTTATTATTATAAACATAATTATTAGAGATGCGCCTGCGGTAATTCTGTTTATTATTAATAATCTCGAGTAGTGTACATACAAGTGACTTGCAGTTGTGTGAAATTAATCTAAATATTTAATAAAAAAAAAATTTATTTCCCCAAAGAGATAATTTATGACTCTTTGATGCTATGTAGTATTATCGTAATTATTTAGTGAAACTACTTGGGACATATTTAAATTTATCTGTAGTTTTGATATGGTCATCAATATTTTATTTGGCTGTTATGTCTAATCATATGGTAGCATAGATGAGGTGTGGATAATTATCGGACGCTTTGATATTTCACTCTATCGATCAAGCAACAAATAAGCACTCGTCGGCAATATAATCTCAGCCATTGCACTGCACTATCATACAGACCGACCGACCTTCAAGTCCATACCTCAGATTCAAGATATGAGAGATCATATTGATTATTTAATGTTAGCGGCGCTGTTGTATCGGTAGCAAATTTTATCCAAAAAAGCGCCTGATCCTGATGCCTTCTGGTACGGCCTCGAGCGTTCACACCCCTACAAGTCGCTTTTCGATCGATTTTAGCTTTACTATAACTATAAATGGGGCTCAAATACAAGCTCCACAGTTTCTATAATTCACTGCGTCGAGCTTTCGTCAAGTCAGATCAAAATTGGCCCTGTACAAAGTTACATGTGGGTCGTTACGCTGGCCACCGTATGTCTTCAGCCACAAGCATGTAAAGGGTCTCCCAGATATTACCATACGGGTACGTGCTTATAGCAAATTCATGAAAAGCGCATCATCAAAAGTGATTGCTGCCGCTATCTTTACCTCCCTTGCTTCGAAATGCTAAAACAGTTCAATTGTGCACGATCTCACGCTCTCGATTTGTATGTCACCTAGTCGGTCTTTCCGTCCCTCTGAACGCCTGAATACGCTGCTATAGATGGAAGACAATACACGCTCTAGCCAGCTACAACAACGCGCGAGCCCAGCATCGAGTAAAGAACCGCTGGTGCAACGATATTTATTTCGTTATATTGTTCTTCCTTTTCGGCGTCTCCTTCGCGTCGTTTTCGGCTCTACGCGGAAGAGGATACTATTGGAGAACGCCACTTGTATACGACCCGTGACGGACAGGCATTAACGGCAACAGCTTATTACACTGAATACATTGGATAGGTTTAGCCATGTCATCAAAGAACTTCAAGCCGACATCCGTAAAAATAAGAAGCGATCCAAAGAAAAGGAAAGAAAATAGAAAAACAAACGACCAACGAACGCAATATCTCGAAATTACTTGCGAGGCGTCGCTGTCGATACATCTAATATGATACAATCTGTAAGCGGCCTTTCGGGCCTGTTAATCACTTTGTTCTATTTTTGTGTGTCTATAGGTATATTTCTGAACAAAATGTCTGGTTTGGTCTGTACGATTTAAGGTACCGCTCCATCTGCTTGTACAATTTGGAGGTATTGTCGCTGTCGCAGTGTTCTCCCATTAAGCGTTAGCTCATTCGATGCTGTTTCAGCCCCCCACAAAAACATAGGTGATTCCGGTTTGTCGTACTGATTGCTAACAGCTGTCCTATACGGTATATGCTAGCTGACAATGAAACAAGCTTAAGCTCTTTAAGCTCATACTTCTATTTCAGTTTAGGATTTCTTTAGTTTTTACCGCGCTAAGGTTCGTTACGCGGTGTTTCATCACCAACCAGTGTCAGGATGTTTTGAAGCGCACTCCGCTTCTCGTAATTCCATCACGGGTTTCGTAGGTCGTGAGTTCGAGTTAGCGCATGTACGTACATCATTAGCCATTAATACTACAGTCCGTTCTGATCAGAGTTTTTGTTAGCGGATCGGACGACCATAACAGAAACGATCAGTGTGAGCTGAGTACGAACAAAAGGAAATAAGTGATTAAATGGTCAAAAGGAGAAATCTACGGATGATAATGCCTCAGAGCGAATCGACGATTGACCATGGCTGTTCTGGCACTATTTCGTACCAGACGTTCAGCCCGATTGAATTCCTGCTCGATAGTTTTACACTAGATTATATCAGCGCAGTTCTTGTGCACTACATAAGTGAAGTTCACCAATACTGCTTATACAGCTTCTATTACATAATATAGATTCCACTGCGTTTTGAGGCAGGGGATGGAGGATGGCACGGTAGAAGCGATCCTACCGCTCAGCTTTATGCGAAGACATCTGAGTCGGTTATTGGTTAGAGACTGCGTTCTTAAAAGGCTATGCTAAGCGCATGTAGACTTTGACTACTTCTATGGTCGACTTCGTTGCCGTCAGTGCTGCATAATTTCAAATTCTCCGATTTGAAATCGGCATGTCAGATACGTGGCTGTTTGCCGCGTCCGCACAGGGCCCGGCTTCTTCTTCGTGTTCTTGATGGCAAACTAAGGTCCAGGAAGCAGTTTAGGATTAGAGTGACTCTCATGGTTATGATCGACATCCCCTCAACAGCGGCTGGCTGTGACGACGGGAAATGGAGCTTGTCATATAATCTTCGACGCATTCGTTACGTTGGGGGGGTTGCCTACGATTAGGCTGTATTTACTTGTTTGAAACGTGTCTTCTTTTGCCCTTTGAGACGTAACGATATGTCACCATAATACGGCTTCTCTACTGCGTAACACTTTGTTAGCGCTTACCCCAGGTACTTATTTGTGTTAGAGCTAATGTTAACAGGGGCTTCTAAAACGGGAACAAGTAATAATTGGAACGAAGCATAGCGATCAAGCAGTTTCATAGCATTAAATACTAGTGTTTGCCATAATTTTCAATGAACCTAAAAAATCCTTTTGTGTCATCTCATGTCCGTAGAACAATTACGGATACTAAGGGTCGGCTGTCTGTTATTTATCGGAAAGTTGGCGAAGCTGAGGCATAAGAACACTACATAGCCATCTATGCCCAACCAGAGGTATACGTATAGATAATAGATTGCGGACGTTGTCATCTAGTAAATAATGTAGTGTTTTATTGAAGATTCGTCGTTAACTAGCTGAACATTAAATGTGTTATTTTTGCCCCGGCGGATTTTTGCCGCATCGCGCACTCCCCCCTGGCGTGCGCAAAATTTAGCGCTGTTAGAATAATACTGGACAGGATGACAGCGTTGCTTAGTCTCTTTTGTTCCTCTCCGCTTTGGCTGTTTATATTGCCACAAATGAGAGCAGACAAACCCCAGTCAGTCGTGAATTGCTCCCCTCTTCCTCCCCTCACACACACTCACACAGGGTGCTGACCAGCACAGGATCGGTGCCATCCAAAGCCGCCGCTCAGGCACTTCCCATTCGATCAGTCACCGTTTCACACAAAAGTATATATATATATATATATAAATTTCAACAAAAATAATTCTGATCAATATACGATGATATGAGCTAGCTTGACGATTGGTACTGTCCATCAATTCGATATCGTTGCATTTGTTGTTACCCGTTCTCTCGAGGGTTATTTCTTTCTTTCGGGGGAGGCAGTGCCAACAACGATGATAATATCGATATGATAAGAACAACGATACAACAGGCAACCGATATACAGTACGCTTGAATTAATGTCAATTTTCACATAGCGTCCGGACACATTCGGTCACTCAGATGGCCAAACAGCAGATGCAGCTGACCAGAAATCAATTGATTGATCACAAGCAGGTAATCATAATCGCCGCGCTGAACTGCGAACTAAACTCGACAACAATAACGGACACAGATTGATCAGGATTAGCAAACGCCCTACTACGAGCTTTCCTCACCGCGGCCACGTATAATTTCGATTAGCGCTATTGCTGTTAACCCATTGTCAGTACCTCAACGACTTATCCAGGTAGTTTCACGCCTTTTATCCGTAGTGTATATCTGATGCTGGCGTCGTCGTCTTCTTGCTCTGTGTCCGGTGGCGTGTTCGTCTGAGGTGGCCGAAACAAGCTAGGGCATACCTTCCTTTTGTTCATCCTCGATTCCTGATTCATTAGTGTAACGTAACCATTTCGATAATGGCCTCAGTGTACTGGTTGAACCGACGTCGGCGCACAGCCGTAGACGGTAGGAGGCTTCGAAGTCCGTCTTCGAAGCTACTAGAGACGCCACATTGACCAGCTGATTTATATACATGTTATGCATAACGATATAATATAGTAATTATGGTCGAATAAGCCATACGAAATCGTCTTATCTCTACCCCTTCGAGGCAGATTCGTTGTAGTAAAAGGGGGGAGGGGAAACGGGTGTTGATTGATTGATTGATTCGTAATCTGGCTTCAGATCGAGTTCTTCTTCTAGCACTATGTTTGCTCAAAAATTGATTTTTCTAGGCAGCGAGGAAATTACGTCACTGGACAAGTGTTGAATAAGCAATTATTGATCAATACCACCGCTAAGCTTAGGCTACCTCTGACCATTATTATAACGATCATTGTTATTGTGTTATTATTTCCACATAGACGGGAAGGTGATCTGTGTAATTATATACAAGGCGCCGTTGTCTAGCTAGTGAGTACGGCAACTCCTTCAGACACACATGTGTGTATATATATAGAAAGAAAGAATACAATGAATCTTTGTTAACCGGTGGATGTCTGTACTCTGCGTGGACATTCATGCTTATTATTTTTCTTACGGTAACTATCCAATGACGATATAGCACTTCTGTGATTATTACCATGATTACTTTTCTCACAATTCACTGCTCTGTGGATGCTTGTTTGTCTCCAGAGGCAACCCACTGTGAATTTGGCGAGTTCAATAATAGCAGCAGTATACGTCTATCCGAGTGACGTTGTTCATATAACGTGCAGTATTCGAGTCACTGTCAGACTGTCGCGCATGGTTAACTATAACGGAAGTCGTTCACCCAAGCGTTGCTATGCTTCTATATGATGCGCATGTTTACCATGTTGTTTGTTTTGAACTCGGCATGGAAGCGTTCGCGCCCATTGTGAGACGTTACCTCTTACCCATTCAGCTGCCGCAGCTCGACGTCGCGGCACCAAAGATTACACAACTCAATTCAATGACAACGAAATCAAAAAAAGGCAAAAAGAGTTTGATAATGGTGTTGAAACGCTACCAACAACGTATCCACTTGCCATTACCCTCCTGCTGAGTACTATCAGGATATAACAATAATAACAACAATCATATGGGTACAGTAGAAGAGAAGGGCAAAAAGGGACTCGCAGAAACTACTGACCAATCAACCACTTTTTTACCCGCTATCTACCCGCTTGTTGTTGTCGTTCTACTTCAACTGTCCATTCTTTCTTCCGTTTCTCAAGCTACAGCAGCAGAAGCTGATCTAGGGGGCTGGGGTGGTAACTGGAAGAAAATAGCTGCTCGACACGCTACCGCTGGTGGAAGTTGCTGGTCTGGTTGCGTGTGTCCCGGGGTCTGGGTTGGGGGAGAGGTGGACGGAGAAAAGGAAAATACCGCTTTCTATGACTTGTCCCTTGACGACTTTCGTCGTTGCCGCTGCCACCACTTCATCGTTTTCCTTTTATTCTCATCTCGTTTGCTACACTTCTTCCGTGAGCAGCAGCCAGAGTTCGGCGGTGGCTGAAGGTGGCGATGGTGCAGCATCGGCCTCCCAAGCATCAGTAACCGCCACGGACTGATGGTTATTGTGGTGACGGTGGTTCACTTCGACCGGGTTGCGACCGCAGAGGCAGTAACGGACACAGGGGCGGAAACCCTTCGCATTGTTATCCCACCAGCGTCCACAACTACAGTTACTACGCCTGCTTTAGTCGTCCTTTTCCCGGTTGTGTGCATGCTTTAGCTGGCTGGCCGACTTTGTGAACGCAGTTGAAAAACTGCTGCTCATTGTCATAAGCCATTGCCATTTCCATAATCATACCGCGTATAGACTGCGCATGATTTGCCTATCAGTCATGTCATTGTCGTTGTTGTTATGGATGATGTTTTTGATGAAGATGATATCCATTCTATCGCTGAAGCTGTCGCTCCATGATGATGGAATTGTCGAAGCTCGCACTGCCGCTACGACAGCAACTTGTGCCGTCGACAGGCGTGTCTATAGACGGTCACAGTTTCATTCAAATCGTCGTTGTTCCTGCTCGTGGCGTTGCTGTCATGATTATTTGTGACGACGTTTTCGGTTCGGGCGTGTATGCCAGCCGCTCGTGCGGTTACGTGTATCCGACAAAAAGAGAAGGAGGAATTATGCCAGATGCGCTGAAAAGCGGTGGCGATGCTACAACGCGAAGACGGATGGAAAACAACAGGAAAAAGCACTACGTTAAGACCTCTACCTACAAGCGACCTCTGTCCTAACCTTAACCTAGCTCCAGTGCGCAAAAATTAGGTCCGGTCGCTACTGGCTGGATGGGTAATCAACACTAACAGACTCTGAGAGGGTTAAATAATCGTTACCGTGATTATTATGATTAGAAACGTCTGTGTATCGCATGTGTGTATCCGTCTTTGTTTGAAATGTCGCGAACAACGATAAGTCAAAACAGATGGTGAGGAAGCAGCAGCCCAATGACAATACCGCCAGCAACGGGGAAAATATGAGCGATCATTAGTTGGCTACTGTGGTACAATCGAAAGAGACGTATTACGAAAGCTACAAGCACATAGAGAGTAGGTAGATTTTTACAGTAAGTTCACAGTAAGTGTATAGAATTCTTTGATTCCTACAGCAGCCGCAGCAGCTGCCTTGCAGTTTGATATATTCTTTCATTCTTTGCAATTGTTGCCTGTTATACATTTTTATCGCATATTGGTCATATGTGGTGCGATGGAACGGTGAGCGATATAGCCATTTTTCGCTCAGAGCAAAATCTGTCAAACGTTCCAGACTGAGTGGGTCTGAAGGGATGACAATAAATAGGTATAACCCGCTTGTACCTCACCTGATGATGCACAGGATTGCATGAATATGATGCAGGCACCATACCTTCCTGAGTGATACTGCCAAGGAAGATAAAATTAGTACTAAACGAATTGGCAACAAAGTAAAGATTGGTTTATGACGAAGTCTTCACAGCACGTAGAAGGTCGTTGTTTATAGAGTTTACGTGATAGCTATGGCAGGTCAATATAACAAAGGTGCTTAGCAGATAAGCGACATTCACGTTCCTTTCTGTTCAGCGCTATTGGTCACCCAGGAGGTGCCTGAGACGCGAAATCAAACGACTAATTTTGTCCACACTTGTAGCATAGATAAGAAGCGATTACGTCAACCATTTTACGCGGCTTATTCAAGCGAAATCAGCAATATCGACCTGGTGACAAAAGCAGAGAAAAGTGAAACAAAAAGATGAAAGGAGAATCCTGAATTGGCTTCTCGTTGTTCGATTAAAGTCATCCCATCGGTGTTTTTTAACCAACGGTTCAGCTTCATTTGTCGTCCCAACGAGACCCGGGGCGATTAGGACAACATCTTAATATAAACCCTACAAAGGCTAAGACACTCACGCAAATACCCACGTTAGGCGTGGATGAATCGGCACTAACCGTGACGTCACAATCCTACGATGAACAACGATTTATTAGTGAAGGCTTAGCCATGAAAACAGCGACAGCAGCAGTACCAACGGGTACACGGGGTGCTGGTACCCCCCCCCCCCCCCGTGTTTAGCCGTCTGAAAATCAAAACAACAACAAAACTCAATGACGACATTTACCTGAGAAACTTCAACAAAGCCACTCAACAAGGCAATTGATTATGTGGCTCGTTTGCGTCGTCTGCTGATTCAGTCGTATTGAAAGCGTTAAATAATGGCGGCAATGACGCCGGTAATAATAACGATGATATCGGTGATAGTGTGTGAGGAGTTGACTATCTACGATAGTAGCGTTAAGACCGTAAGCCGATTTTACCGACTTTAGCGAGCGTCAAACCGCCAACGGTGTCGCTAGTGCTGCTGCTCTAACAGATACAGCTAGATTAGCTTAATTTTGTACCAACACATAGAATAGTCAGTTAGATGCTGTACTCGCCCACTGATAAACAACAGTGTGGGGCTCGTTAGTTATTCTCATATAGTTACTTATTATGAGTTTTTTTTGTCGTAGACGTACTAAGTCTCCCGCAATGATTCTTTGATGCTCATGATAGTAATGACAACAAATAGGTGCATGACACCGGTATACAATCGTTTCGGTAAACAAATATTATGCGGCTTTTATAATTGCGCATGTCATGCGTTAAACACAGGTGATTTGGTGCATTCTTAACAGGCCTTCGTAGCAGACAATAAAGCCAGCATGGTACTTTTCAAATAATAACTTATCACTGAAACCATGCTGATGCGATCGGCTCCGAATAGTATTGCCTAATGATAAACATCTTGCAAAAAATAGTGAACTGCTCGTATTGTATTGGTCATCTTCTATATATATATACACGTATATAAATTCAAACACACATATGGTATGCTGCGACTGCTTATTGCTCTCGTCACGTGTTCGACACACCGACGAACGGTAGTAGCAGTAATAGCCCGAACGTCGATGGTAACCTTGTAATAGTGAACTTAATTCGAAACAAGTTAAAGCTCTTCAAACCGGAACTCCGTTATCTTAACGTTTCGATGATAAGATTTCATACGAAACAGGCGTGTCTGCGCGTATTTGCTGGCATCGTTCCGATTGAGCAGATCCGTCCTCTTTGGCATAATCTTGTTTTCCGATAACAGAGCGCCTATCGGAAAGTAGAAGGGAGGAAAAAATGAAATTGTAGCAGTGTACCGGTGTTTTACGACCTAACGTACAGAAAGAAGTCTGTCGTTAACACTATAATTTAATTTATCTACAGACCAATGAGATGGCCGGTGATTATCAGCCATGCACATACTGGACGCATTGATACAATGCGATAAGACCACTTGGGATAACATAACGACAAAATTCAGACGGCTATCTCTGATTCGGACAATATCGCAATACCTTTTAGCTGTACAGAAATCTATGTAGAGCTTGTTTTTGTATGGGTGTGAACGAGACTTGTAATGTTGAACGTAATAAGAAAAGCTGTACTAGCCAACAAAGCGGTCAATTTATATTTATCAATAATTATTCATATCGATAATTAAAATAATCTAAACTGGTGCGGACATAGATAACTTGCGTTCAGACAATGGCTAATGGCAAAAAAAAAACGGCAACAAAGATACTGCGACACTTTTAGTCGTAAGGAAGAAAGGGAATTATAGCGTCTCCACACATTACAGGGTGTTCTTATTTTGATTATTAGTGAACAACACATTGATTGCGGCCAGTTGAAGTCTAATCAAAGGAACGTGTGCATGTGAGTATAGAAAAGTTTAACTACAGAGGGCAATATTTATCATTTTGTTTGCATGAACGCTTTATTGATGCTTTACCTGTATTGGCGGACACTTGCAAAAAAGGTGTCCATTTAGCACTGGTAATAGCTGGAATGACACAGAAAATACGTTAGTGTTCTTACATTTCCACATAGACGACCCAAGGATGTCAGGATTCTATATGAATAATTATAAAATTAAAACATAGGAATAAGCGCATATATAGTGTTTTCTACTGTAGAATTTAACATATATTAAATTGTAAATAAAGAGCATCCTGCCAGCCGCGTCCATCTGTTTACCTGTAGACAAAACGAAGCCTAATAAATAACGAGTACGAAATGAAATCGTAGACGTTGACTTTCAGGAAACAACCCTTAATCTCAATGCAAAGCCGATCTAGCCATTTCCTTAAAGATGACATGAGCTACCTAGTCTTTTCGTTTTTTTCTTTTTATTAAATAAAGATTATACTTATGAAGTGCTATTCCGGCGATCTATTATTTGTATAGAAGCAAATCAACCATCGCTCAATATAGCGCGCCTCATAAACAGCAGCAGGATCATCATCATTACGGCCATCAACATTATCGTCGTCACAATCGCTGCTAGCGCTATTGCCAATTCAATTGCTTTTAGTATGTTTCCAGCTTTTCTTTGATAAACATATGTACAGATGGCATAATCTTTAAATCCGAAGGCATGTATATGTTTTAGAAACGATCCGAGAATTTTCAAAGGCCAACTATTATTGTGTTAAGCCAACTATTCGGCCCGCTCAGAACGATTCCCGCCGTTCATGCCACCGTTCCATCAAGTATCTCCCCTTCATTCTTGGTTTTCGCTGAACTTTCGTTGTCTTATGGCGTTTCATAGAAGAACGGTTACATTGTAAATGTACGACGCATTCGTCACATGCTGGGGTAAAGGCGAAAGAGCGCTAATCGCCGTTATTCCAGTTGGCGATGAGGCTGCCACTCTGCGCCTTTATGACGGAAGGATCTCGAAACAGGACGACAACAGTCATAATAATAAAAATCAGATGAAGAAAAACATGAGTCTTCGCGCATAAGTATCTGCATGCCGCTGGCAGGCATTCGTTTCGCACCTGATCACACATGCATTCGGCATCGTGCTGATACATACATGCTGACGATATCCGGGAGGAGGACGAGGGGGGTGTAGTTCGTTTTTTGTCGCCGCATGCGCATAAGGGAAATTGCTGTGGAAAATTAGAAAAAAAGAACAAAGCGTACACGTGTACAAAGCAGGAAAGATAATGATCCTCTGTGCTCGAAAATATGCCCTGTCACGGAACGTGGACGTAGGACAGTGGATGTTATGTATTTGATGCAGATCCTTCCAGTTTCAGTACCGCTTCCACCTGTTCCACCGATGCTACTATTGACGACAGCGTTAATAGTAACTACCATTGTCGTTACTTGATATATGTGCGTATCTCTACTGTCTCTGAACTAATGAGTGGCCGGGCTGCGGGGAGATTTGAGGGCATAATAGAATAATGGTTTGACCGAGTGAGTGATCTCACTGGCAGGGTTTAGGTCTGCGGCTAACAATGGGAGGAGCGCTGGCGATGGGCGATGCCTCCGGCTTTGTGGCCTTCCGGTTATGTTTAATCTAATGCGCTCGCTGCACAAGTCAGACGAACAATGTGTGGAATTCAAGCACGACGTCGCTTACGTCCTCTCTCGGGATGCAGGGTCCGCCAGGCCTGGACGCACGGACGGTCATATGAACGAAAGCAAAGCATAGATCATAATGCTGGTTTTGTGTTGATGAATACTGACGGGCTATATTAAACAGCAACTTAAACTGCTATCAGTAGCGTTTTGTCATACGATTTATTTTGGTCACCGCCGAGTTGCTAAAGCGAGACTAGACTTCCTAGGCGTACGTGTAAATTATTGTCAGAACGAAATTACTTTACAGTCAGTGAGGAAGCTAGTGCCGTTTGTGTTGACATTGTTGCCCTTACTTATTAATGGCAAATTTTGGACCGACACTTTAAATATCCTTGTTTGAAGTTGAAGAGTGCTTCTAGACGGCGGATACAACACGTGTTCAGCTTTAATGCGCAGGGACCGTCTTCGACTTAGACAGGGGGCGGGGGTAGCAGACCGTTTTATTTGTTTTCTTCATTTTAATAACTGTTTACAGTTTATTTGAACACCTCTGTTTGATTTAACTATCTTCCAATGTGTTCTCCTCCCAATCGGTGGATCGTAACAAGTGCAACTATATACTCATTTGCGAACTACGAAAAAACCAACTGATATAGATGCCTTGCTTCTGCCGACAGAATGAACGGTGCAATTTTTGGTTTTTCGAACCCACCAAGACCGAATAGCCACTTCCTTAGCTTGGATGACTTCGCGACAATGATGAAATCATTGTTGTTCGTGGTATTGGCGTTCTATCCTGTTGTCTTCCCACGATTCTCCGTCTGTGTGCGCCGGTGCTTGCGCGACTAAAAAAATAACGCTAGGAGCTCAACCGTCGCCGTCACCGCCGCACAGCCGCAAAACGTACAGCGTATTGGGTCAAGATGTAGATTCTAGTGACGGCGCTATGAGCAAACGATAGTTTACCGTCTGCTTCATCGTACAAAACAAATGGGCAACTTTTGTTGATTAACTTCGTATCCAGGTGCATCCAGATCGTTAAAGATCTATTCAAAAAGAAGACCTTCCTCTTTACGCCTCGGTCTTTTTTTATTCAAGTACATCCACGTTACAACATTGGTAGCTCGATAAGCCAATTGGATAATTCATTTCTATATTTCATCCTGTGCATTATTAGCGTTGTTAATAATATGCCTGCCGTTGGTGTTGCTTACGGAAAGGATTACTGAAGCGGAAAGTTGCCCCTGAAGATGGCGTTACTAATGTTACGTCGAAATAGAAGGATTCTATTTTTTTTTTTACCGGGCTCTAGATGTCCATGATTTATTTATCGCTGTTGATGAATGTTGGTCTTACCGATCGACGGCTATCTGTAAAACGTCGTTGAGCTACTCGAACACGTATCGTCTTGACCTGAACCAATTGGTTCGAAATTTCTAGGAAATATCTAATTTGCATCAGTTTTTATAACGATAGTACACGCCTCCATCATACCTTTTTGCCCTCCTTATGGGTTACACCGACGCTGTTCTTGCCTTTTCATCTAATTCTAATTTAATTTAAGCTTGTTTATGTCGTTCTTTTCGTTTTTAGTGGGTGCCTGAGACACTGAAAATTAATTTGCAGAATATGAAGCGTCTCCAGTAGCCTTTCTGCTTTATTTGGCTGTTTCTCGAATAGTTCATTTTAAGGGAATGCTTGCCTTTCGAGATGAGGTAACGGAGTCGAGCGCATTTCCATGACACCTAATAGCGGTTCGGCCTGACGCTAGGTTAGCCTGCCAGCTGCCGACTAACCTTCTCAAAGCAGCACAGAAACAAAGAAAAAAAGCATTTTGTGACCAAAATAACAATGGCTAACTACTACGACAATGGCAACAACACACTATTCAATCCATCGACGCCCATAAAGCTACAATATATACGTATACGTTTGGGGTTTATTGATGCGATGTTCATGCAAACTGACCGCAGCTGTCATCGACTCTAGCGACCATCAGCCTTTTATAATTTTTTTCATGTTCGACTCTGCCCTGTTATCATTATTATTGGTGTTATAATAGATTCCAGTGGCTTGACCGGCCATCGTAATCTTATCCTTCTCAAGTAGTATTTACACCGCTTCGCCCGAGACAAGCGTCATTATCGAAATCAACTAACGTCTACTTTCAGTCAAAGAGAAGTGTTATTTGTAGTCACGCATTTTAACGTTTTTTTCATCTGCGCTATGCCGGGTTTTCTTTCTACGCTATTGTGTGGTAACATCGACGGTCGTTGTTGTTGTTCACAACAACAGTTAACTACTAAGGAACTGCATTCTGAGATAAAGCGAGTCTGGCTTTTATAGGGAAATCGTCACCCCAGTCACCTGTTGCGTTGTATTCTACCCGCTAGCGTGGCCGCCGCCGCCGCTGCTGTTGTTGTTGTCGGCGCACGTCAGCGGGGTGTTTATTCGATGACGGCGGAGGTATGGTGCTATTGTTCAACCCTCGTAGTTGAGATCTGATAGCGTTTCGTGTCATGGGACAATAAAAGATCTGCCGCAGCTGCTGTTATGTTAGTTGTCAAATGTTAATAATGTAATAGTAGCATTCTAATAAACGCTTCGTGAGACGGACGACCACGCTGCTGGTGGAAATGCTATCGACTCACTTTATTTGTAAAACAAAATCTCGCAGCGCCGCAGAATGGAGTTATTAGAGAAATTTAAGCCAGGGATCCCATTTGTGCTTGCATATGATAAGCTCGAAAAATTGTTTTTTTCACTAGGAAAAATACGTTCGGTAAACTGCATTATGTTCTCCTGATTAACATTTTCGTATCTGTTTCTTTCATTCAGATGAGCGTGAATGCCCGTTTGTGACATTACAAACAAACGAGAGTGGCATCTCATTTCGATTTTCATTAAAATTATATATAATGCTTTTATATACGAGTGTTGCGTTAAGACTTCCATGTGTCCACTGCCTGAAATACCTAGGAAAATGCTACGTGCAGTGCTGCTACATTGAGCTAGATTTAACCAACTGAAGCAATAGATCAGAGTGGCGAAGTAATTTTTTATGATTTCTCAGTGTGTTTACGCGTGTCTTACATATATAATTGATGAGAAGATTCGTACCCGTATGAATTTTCGCTCTGTTATGTTCGTATATTTTCAATAACGAAAACATTTACACGAGAAGATTGTCTGCCCTATACACGTCTACAAAAACCTGCTACCTGTTATTGAACCCGCACAAAAACTGCTTGATGGACTAGACCTAACGTGGCCTTTCCGAGACAAAGCAGCACACGGTCTCTCCTTCTGTGGCTTTTTAAATTGTGTAGTGTGTGTGTGTGTGTGTATTTACATTGACGTCGTTCAGTGCATATTATTACAATGGACAGTGTTATCATTCATAAGCCATTTTTCCACTAGTGAATAAACAGCTTCTAGTTATCGCCGGATTAGCTAAATGATGCTCGTGCGTCTTTGATGGGAGCATTTAAAATAGCCCTAATCATTTCAGTGACTCATTGACATTACTTTGATGACGGCCGTTACGTTACGTTGCACCCACCGTAAGAGCAGCTGACACAAGAGATACTAGGGAGACCTTTGGCGTCGAGTGACATTATGGTCAGTAGTAACAGAGGCAGGCTAAACTAATAGTTATAGCATTGGTACGTTGTGTATCAACGCCAAGTATACTATCGTGATCGATTATGAATGGTAAGATATAAGGTCGGGAGATGCGGGTTCGTCACAGACTTGTAAGACATCGTGTTCACGCAGCGCGACCAGCAGCAGTAAGCTCGAAAGGAAAATATTGCATACACTTTGATCATTTCGATTAGTAGTCTAGTATACAGTGAGAGCTACGTTCCATATACTAATATATAGATATGCACACCATTTGACAGTAAATTTAAGTAAAAAAAGGTCAGATGAATACAATGGTGGGCGTACAGGGGAACACGAGAGAAGGAAGCTGACGTGGTACTCTCCTTCAACAATAATAGACATTAATAAAATGAAAGACTGTGCGAGCAAGCGTACGAAGCAAAATAATCGATTAACTTAATAATTAAAAATAACTTTACCCGCTCTCCTGTTCTGGTCCAATTTGGATCTAAGCCGGTAACGTTCGCATACCCACCATTGGCCGCTGGGCTTCGTTGGTAAACCCCCGTCGTTGCTGTCTCCACTCTGCAGCTGCAAAATCTACTCAGGTTACCGGCATTCCTATTGTTACCGCAGCTGTTGTCGTCCGTTCGCTGGTGTTTGTGTTGATTAGTCGTTAGTGGAGCAATGAGTGCCACATCGCCTTATTCTGAACGATGGGACTTCTCACTAGCCACTGGACGTGTGCAAGGGCATGGCGGTGATGGGCCCCACGGAAGTTCACGTCGACGACCCGTCTCGCCCATATTTGATGTGGTGTCCGTAACCGGTTAACAGCAGTTTGGTTTGTTTAGTCAACGTCGGAAGAAAAATCGCGGCGGCCGTTCCGCTAACGATCATCAACGACGGTGGCCCAGTGACACCATGGACAGCAACGAGCACGTGAGCACCAATGTTTCGCGTCGGCTGTAGGTAACGCGAGTGAGGGCCCAGTGGTAAACTGAAGAGGAAAAACAGAACTGTTGGCTTGCAGGCGGCATTTTACATAACGCCATAGCATCTAGGCTAGAACAGTGACCTTTGTTGATGTATTAGTAGCTATGGGATCGTCACAAACAGTGATGGTTATTTGATGGTTGTTTTTACTCGCTCCGCTGCTGATAATTGCAGAGAAGTAAATTCAAATACTTCATTTCGTTTAGTGATCGCTTACTGGATGCCAAGTGGTATGTCGCTGAGACCCCTTATAATGGTATTATACTGATATATAATGAAATTGGCCCTGCGTTTTATGCTCGTGCTACACAAAGCAGTTATATACCTCTAGGTGATTGTATAAAGCTAACTGTGGACGATATGCGTAGACGCTGGATACGTAAACCTTGTTCGCGTGTGTGTTTGTTAGATTAAAAACATTGCTTGTCTCTGTTACCTATGGTAATCGTTTTAACACGTTGCTTAATTTCTATTTACTTAGAAAAGTATTACTTTTTACAAGTGTTGTGCCCTACGATAGATCTGATTGCTGATATCCCATGGCCCAATAGACAGAGCGCTGGCTCAACAAAGTAAAGCTGCTGGGTCTGAGTCATTATCGATTCATATCAAATTGTAACAGTAAGTTATATCTTCCGAATGTTAATAGAATACTGACGATATCCGCCATTAAAACTCGTCGGGTCATTTGGAATCGTTTTTTCAGGACTTCAGAATACACTAAACAAATCCAGATCAACAAATAGCACTAAGAGAGATTTAAAGTCAAAGTTTGTGCATAGCATTATTCGTAAAAAAAAACGTGTGTACGTATTTCTGCCCGCCGCTCTTTTGCTCATAATAATTCTCAAGTACGAGTTGCCGTATCGCTCTTAAGTAGCTTCGTAACGAAAACGCGATAACGGGATTTATTTCTCTTGACTAAATTGCTATGTTTTTTATATGCATAGGCGTCTTCGATGATCATCTAATGATATGTTTAATGTTCCGCTGTGCTCTTAGATCAATCAAAACAAGAACTGAAAAGAAAAAAAATCATTATCCGTTGCCCATGGTCGAAATCGACTTGAACAATTGATTGATTGATTGATTGATTGGTTGATGCGATTAACTCTGGAACTATGCTAGGGCGATACCAGCCACAACTGATCGGTTTTGTAGTCAGCTGGTTAGCATGAAACGCACCCGTGTATACAAAATACTCATGTTGATTTGGCAATACAGAGGCTGCCGCCATAGCTATTGTTACTGAAATGGTAATTGATATCCGTTGAGCGACGCTTGTCCGTTGATAAGCTTTGATCAATCAACTAATCGGCAGCTAGGTAAGAATTTATGGCGATCGAACTGCTTCGTATTGTCATCGCGTTAACTTTTCGTTTTACTATTGAGGTCGCTTTGTTTTCTGTGGTTAAAAATTGATATTGGTACTGCAACTACGATAACCGCGTCTGCGTTTACTGCACTTCCGCCTCGTCAAGCATCACCGTGTTGAATGAACTGCTACCACCACAACAACAACAGCAACGACTATAGTTTCAGTAACTGGCATTATGCTTAAACGCTTCAACAAACTGAAGCTTCGAAACCAATTTTTCAGTGCCTTCAAGCGTCTTCTAATTTACGGAACGGACGTGGCGCGCCATTGTAGTCAGCCGACGCCATTGATGTTGTTGTGTAACATGGGCGTCTCCACCTGTCATCGCTCACCTGCTACCATTTTTTTCGCTGATGCCACTACTGCACTACTGATGCCCCGTCACCAACGGCTTCATGAAACCAATCAGTGATACTCTATGAAGTGCTACCAAATATGGAGATCCGGTACACCTTCGCGCGCAATAGACGAAGTATATAGTTAGCTATTAATATGGCTCGAAACAACGGAAAAAGCCTGCTCGTGTCATGTAATAATCACTTAATTGTTATCACAGCGGTGCGACAATCAGCGTCTTCATTGCCGTGGCATCATAACCACAATTTTTAAGCCTTAATGTTTGCCCCGTCCATTGTTTTTAGATGCCGCTCATCGATCTTCGCCACAACGATGACAAGAATGTTTGACTTTAAGATGCAAATAATCACACGCAGCGTCTTGAGAGCAGAGAAGATCATGCAGCGAGAGATAACGCAATGCTATGGAACAAACAGCCCGAGAGCAACGTCGTAATTGCCACCGTCAGATAGACACTACGTAGAAATAAATGGGCAGCATCGGATTAACGTGGGTTTACTTCAACCGATAGAAACCAATTGAAGAATAGCGAATATATCGATAGAGAAAACAAAAGCAACAACCATGCATAGGACAGGCGACAAAGATAGCTTATCAGCATATATATATATATATATATATTATATAATATTCGTATTACTGAAGAGATCAGTGTGACCGAATGGCGTGACTAATGTATTACCGATACTAGAACATTTTGTGTTTCTGCTATAATGTTACTAGTCATACAAATTTTTAATGATTTGTTTTTATTAAGCGATGATCGATGACAGCCATTGGCCGACAGATGGCGAATGAAGTGATCAGTGATTACGGTGCCATAGACCTAACATACGCGTGTCCTACATAGTTTAAAAGGGCTCTCCTTCGAACAACTGTGATAAATAGTATAACGAAGAATAAAAACACACACAGTAATAACAATGTATAGAAACGGTTGTATTAACTCGTGCACCAGCTTAGCTATTGCTCAAATGTCGATAAATATTAGATTGACTCCAGTTGCTTCGGGACACCTGTCACCTGTCAACAAAAATTCCCGAACTTCACTTTCAACATTAACTTACTTAACGTATGATACACGTTTTATTGACTTTAGTGAAAACCTTCACAGCCACGATCAACGGCTTAGTCGAAATTTTGTGTTCCATCGTAAATCATTGAATTGTTCCATTTATTAATTACTGTCCCTCCTTCCAGGTGGGCAGATGTGATTAAGACAGCTGGCTAGAACGCTGAAATATTTGATGACCTCGCTATTGTGCATCGTTATTTTTGTCATTAACGAACGCTGGCTGTATAAATACTATGTAGTTCACCGTAAATCAGTTCTGAGTCACTTTTGCCGTTACTACAAACACAGTCGTTGCAAAATTATAATAACAATAATAATAAAAGTGACAATCATTCTGTGTACGTGCTTTGTACGGTGCATACGTACATACCTTCATTTTGAACCAAACTAAGCGAAAGAGAAGCAGACGGAAAAACGATAAAAAAAAAGTTCGACCATGCGAAACAAGCACAGAAATTTCGCTCAGGCAGAAACGACCCAATAGGGAAAAGCGCTTGGCCAATGAAAAAGGGGCAGGCGGGTCAGTGGTTAGCGCAACGGCGTAACCCAGCACATTCATACAGCGGAATGCCAAAAAGTAACGCGTGGCAAGATCGAGCGTCATCGCTGGCGATTGTTAATGAGTTCACAGCTAAATAAATTTAACTAATTCAACAGCGCCCACCACCGCCGCCCCGAAATCGCTGCCAGAAGCGATCAAAGCTACTGCCGCAGCAAAACCAGCGAGACAACAATTGACGATTCTGATGACGACGACGGCCAAAATAATTAGAATAAATAGAATGTTTACGTATTTTTTTCGCCAGCTTTCGTATATACACGCATCTGTCTACGCGCATACAATGGATGTTGTACGTCCGGAAATGGTTGTGTGTCGAGTCAGATCGGCCGCAGTTAAAATCGCCGTCGACTGGGTTTGTCTGTTTGTTTATCTTTTTGTCTGATAGACGCGCGTACCGTTGAAACAGGAACAGCGCCAGATCAACAGGCGGTTTGGTACACACCATAAACACTTCCAGCTTTTTATCGGGCACTGCTTCTATTAAGCATGGTTCGTTCCAATGGGCGGTTGACCCCGCCCACCACAGAACTAGGGCTAGACAGTTACATATGTCCCTAAGTTAAGTAGGCGTATAGCTCGCCAGCGCACTTTAACGGAGGCCAGGCTAGCAATCTGCCCACAATACAGGTAGGCCATTTATCACTTGTTGATGTGATCGGCGCATTCACAGTTATCAAGCTGCTAGCGGAACTTGTGCAGCCTATAACCGTACATAAAAGGCAAATTCTTCAAAGAACACTTTGCACACAAACGTGGACGACCTGTGATGCGGAATAGAAGAAATGATAAGATTATATCATAGCCAGCGTAGTTTCCGCTTCGGAATTGGCCTAGGGCAAATTTTTCCGTTAAATAATGTTATCAGCCATCATCGTCGCTGGCTCCTGTTTAGCTGCTAACAATTTCTCGTGAATAGTTAGAGTTGTTTTCCAGCGGCACAGGATGTCGAATACGACCTTGTGTCGTTAATCGTCGTCGTCCGGATTACACTGTAATCGTTGTTGGCTGCTCATTAGCGTAGCCAATAGGGAGCCATTGTAGAAGCCACAGATGTTTTGGGTACCCACTGCAGTGACGGCGACTCCAGCGGCGGAGTAGTGTGGGAGGCGTGTGCTTTTGGCCGAGGGGCTCGAAGTCGGTATCTGATAAATAACGTCTACGTACAATAATATATCGCAGTCATCAACGGACAAATCGATCCTGTTAGAGAACAGATGAACGTAATTAGAAGCAAAACAGAATAGAATGTCTACAAGAAAAGGTGATGGCTTTCATGTGCCGCTTGCTGATATTAGGCACTATTGTCTGTTAACAGGGTTAGCCAGTAGCTAGCTGAATCGATTATTATATGTACAAATGAATAGGACACCTCGGTGGAATAACAATAGAAATACGACACATCTAGCTTAGATGCGGAATCTAGAAACCACTATATTTGATACAGAGGCTTATACACACACACAGACCCCCTGTCTTATATGTCTTGTATTGAAAAAAATTGTATATATTGAATATATATACACAATTTTTATATTGAAAAAAAAAAGAAAGGATTTGAGCAATCAACATCGTGCACGCCAATTAGAAGCTA
Organism: Varroa jacobsoni; assembly: GCF_002532875.2. Taxonomy (NCBI): domain Eukaryota; kingdom Metazoa; phylum Arthropoda; class Arachnida; order Mesostigmata; family Varroidae; genus Varroa; species Varroa jacobsoni. The sequence continues at coordinate 110,113 of NW_019213500.1, forward strand.
TATACCATTTGGTCATCAGCGTGCGAACTGATCTCGTGAACGCAGCGTGACGACTAATCATGTTACCGCTATTACCGTATCGGTTCGGAACTCAGCCCACAACCGTTCGCACACCTGCTGGGGAACGGCTAGACCTTCCTCGTTCATCCCGCGCGTGAATTCCTAGACCCATTACTAGATCACCCCTCCCGCCGGTAAACGTACCTATGTTTGCACCCCACTATGCTGCGGCCAGGAAACGTTTAACAGCGAACAAAAAACCATGCACTGACCGTCTGTATATATATATATATATATATATAATGATTTCTAAAGAACAAAGATTTGCTTGTTTTGTGATAATGCGAAACTTTCGACAGAATTTTGAAACTCCATGTGTTAGCCATTCCTTTCAATTAGTCCAACCGCACAAAGGAAGGTAAGCGATTCCAACATGGCGCCTTTCTATTACGTCTTTTAGTAATACGAGCGTTATAGAAAATAATCAGTCCTTTCGCCTGTCCGATTGCCATATGATATATATATATATTATATATATATATATATATATAGAATAGAAAAGCCGTGCATTATTTTTACACTACACTTTTTGCAGCGACAATGGTTTTGTGAGAGAGCGGTCGAATGAGTACTGGAAATTGTGGCGATGGTGCTGGTCAAAGTGAGCATGTCATCACTCATCATCATGTCATCAAGTGAGGGTTTCAATGTTTTTTTAACAAACAACTGACTCATATATTGATCGTCAATTGTGTTTGTGAACGCTTTTTTCAAACCCACACCGTTTCCTATATCGAAATTCGACTATCCCTGTCATTGTCTCTCTGTGTGCTTAGAAGGTCGATTTTTCGCACCGATACAAAAGAGCGCGAACTTTTAACTGGAATCTGCGTTGCAATTGGCTATTATCCTCTACAAAGTTAATGGCAAGATTAGAACGTTCGTTTGTTGAAGCAGTCATGACGAATACGGGGACTCGCATTGCGCACTGAAGATGCTGATGATTGAATAGCACAATGCCACCTCCTTGTAGATGTGAGTTAAGAGACACCTTAACGTATCATTAGGTGCCATATAGGACATTAAGTGTAGCACTGAAAAATTAACGCTTAACGTAAATAGTTAATGACGGTGGCGATTTGAATGAAATATATGAATATATGTTGCTTTTAATGCAAGTAAACCTTCTTGAGGGATCTCATTGTTTATCTCTTCACCACATATTAGGACAGTCGATGTGGACCCCCGTTTATTGGATCAAGTGTATGTTAGGCAACTGAACCTAGTTCGCTCACGGATTCGTTTATTTCAAGAAGGCTCTATTAAGAAGGCTGAGGTGATAGGTGTAGAAAACCCTCTTGTACACGATTGCTTAGGTCGCTACTATAATCACCATCACCACCAACAAGAACACCCTTAGCATAATCCCTGCAAGCAGGGGGGGCTCTGCAAGTTGGACTGGTACGAAAAAGACATCCGCTCAGCTGAGGCATTTACGCCTTCAGCATTCGAACACATGTACAGTGAAGTACACGGCTCAGATAGATTTCTTCGCTTCACATACGTTCTAGTGGCGCTCTGTGTGATCAGAAACCGCACCGGTTCCACAATGATTCATTTTTACTACGAGTAGTAGTAGTGTTAGACTGAGCAGAGACAGTTACACGAGCGTACGCTCACCGACATGTATCGATAGACGAAAACACAGATATTGGCAAAACGGCTTGGCGACAAGATTAATCGTATTGTCCCGTTCTCCCGCCCCTTGGCCCCTACCACCGGCAGTAATAGCAATTTCTGTCAACGCGCGTGCGCTAATAGGCTTTCCGAACTCGTTCTCCTCTACGGAGCAGACAATCTGTTGTTGCTAGGCTACGGAGCGACAGGTTCGTCTGGAACAGTAATTGCAGAATTAACGGCGGCAGAATTGTGCCAATAACGACGTTTCTGCCGTAGAAGCGGTGGTGAAGAAGAGTGACGGAAATGATGCCATTCGACGACGACGTTCAAAACAAACGCGAAAGCTCTCATTCGTTTGGTTCCTTCTCTGTTCCTCTCTGCGACACGGACCAAAGCGAACCGTCCGCAACGCCAGTAGCTATCAAGCGTAAATACATCTCTCGTGGTGGCAGCGGCAGCATACGCTCAAAAGCTTCTGAACTGCTGACACCTTCACCCACTGGTCGTAACATTAGCTGCTGCCGCTGCCATGGGCTCACTTTGCTTCTGCTGGTCGCCCTACTACTACTAGTAAGGTTGTATTTTGTCGTATATTGCCCTTAACGCCACCGTTACACCTGCGGCTGAAGCTGCTACTGTCATTGACGCATTTGGCTTCGTTCAGTGCTCCGTGTCCGCTGTAAAAACGAAATGAACTACGATGACGAAGCTTTTCGCTCTTCGCCGTTCGAGGTTTGGATCGCGGTAGCAGCAGCAGCAGCAGCAGCGGGAGCTCCGATGATAGAAGCAATGATGATGGCTGCCACGATAATAGCGGCGCCGAGAACGGAGGCGGCGGCGGCGGCGGCGGCCCCGTCTATGGCCGTAGTTTTTTCATCTAGAAAGTGCAGGCTGGTAAAAGACTGACCACCAGAGAGAGAAGAGGCAGGCGGTAAGCGTGGAAGAAGGTTGAAGCGCAGAAAATTCACTACCTTGGCATGAATAGAGGCAGCTAACCAATACTTCGATGGAGAGAAACAAAATGCTATTGATGCTGATCATGCTTCTGCCGTTGCTAATGGTCCGCAGCAACGGTTTTCAAAAGCCGCCGCGGCATAGGTAGCGACGATTCATGGACAGCCAGTAGCCGCCGCAGAAACAGCTTTACCTATGTGTTCAACTACGTCGTTGCAGTCGCTATAGCCGCGGCATCTACCACGCGTACCTATACCGTTTACTTCATCATCAATAGGACTGCTGCGCCTAGTTCACTCTGTCTGTTGCCATCAGAAGCTACTCATTATCGAGGAAAATGAATCAGTGGAAGAAGTAGATCACCATCAGAGCATGATCAGCCTCAGCAGCAGCAGAAACACCACAATCATTAGCATGGTCATCAACAACGACATGGCGTTGTCGTCGTCATAATCATAATCAAAGGAATAACGTGTCCGCTACTATCAGAGTGTCCAGCCCTATGTAAATACATAGTAATAATAATAACGATGAGATCGTAGCACTAACCATGGCACAGGTACCACCTACATTGCTACTACTTATTATTGTAACCTACTATCAAGTGTGATGCAAAGGGAAAAGACGATTGAGAAAAATGTCCGTTTACGACAAACTGGTGACTCGACCGATGGCCAGGCGCTGCGTCCCCGAAACCGACTGATCAAGCAAACACTAACCTCCTTATCCCTCCTCTTTCCCGTCCCGTGTTGGCTCCACTACCAGGACGACCGATGACGGCACCTCAAGGAGAGGACGCATCTATTCCGCGCTGATAGATATCGCTGAACAGCCGTTATGGAGAAAGGTTTGTCCAACGGCTAGTTATTTAATCGACGGCCATACTTCGAATAGCGCTCGGCGGCGACGTTTCACTCGGTGCTCATGTTTCGACATTTTGAAAAATTACAGTGGATAGGTACAATGGATGTAAATACGATAGCAGCTTAGGAAATGAAAGGTCCTGTGGTGGCTGAACCGGAGATGGAGTACATTACTGAAAATAGTTCTGTTTTTTTTTGTTTTCAATGAAAAATAGATGCAACGAAAGCACCAAGATAAATAAACGAGGACGATCATGATTTTTATTAGGATGACAACAATGATGGTAGCTGCTGTAAAGGGGACGAGAAGAAAAACAAAGCTATTCATCATGTCGAAAGACGCTATCTCTATTTTAAGGGTTCCAGAGCTGACAACGACGTCAGTAGCACCTTTTGTAATCTAAGAGAGAAGCAATTCAGCGCCCATGTACATACGATTTAGCGAAGAGAATCCGATAGAAAAAGCATTTAAGGTGACACACCTAGACAGGATCTATCAGGTGACGCAGGCGACACGTATGATGTCCGCTAGCCACTCGAACTGATGAAACTAAATAAAGAAAAGCGTATAACTGATGATCTCGTTAAGTAGCAGTACTGACTATATGTAGGACAGGGGGCGGTGGGCGTCCTCCCAGCTGTCATGCTGGACAGTAACAATACAACAAAGCGACTCTAGTCAGTGTTTTTTTTTTTGTTGTTTGCACTTTGTTCGCTGTCAATTTCGCTGTATTTTTGTAGATCTATATTTTATTAGAATCAAAGCACTTGCTAATATTTGTCTAGCTGGATCTTCCACACAGAACTAAGTAAAGAAGTTTGACGATGGTTTACTGTTTTAACTTTGTTCTTGCGAACGTTACATTATTTTAACACTATATATTTCCGCCTTTTGACTGACACACACAGAACACTGCTACTATTAGATGTTATTGATGCTGACTGTTGGGAGCCCCCGTTGAAAGTTATAATGTGCATTGCTGGTAAACAGGAACGATAATAGCTACAGGGACCCCACGATCGATGCCCGCCACAAGCGGCTACCTAGGTCATCTTGTTACCCTATGCTGGTCAACTGGGAATGTCCATTCAGGCGTGTTTAAAGTTGTGAGGTCAATTGTACTAAAGTGATAGCAATGGCCCCAGTCAGTAAAGCGCATTGCTATCATTGTACCGTCAACAACAGCTGTTACCGATTTTCGTCATGCCAAAAAGGTCCAGATGACGTATGCTATCGATCTCTACAAATGTACTTTTCAATATAAATAGATAGCATTGTAACCGCACTTCGTCGAGAAAACACTAATGAAAATCATTTGGCAAAGTGATTCGTTGTCTCGTACTTACTGGCTTCGTATTTAGCATCGGGCGCCCCGTGTCGGACAATTTTCGGTGTACTTTTAAGAGAATCTATCGATTACTCTTTGTCCTGAGCCACGCTGCTCTCTCCATCTTTACTTAATCCATTTCCAACGAAGTTATACTTACGAAACGATGTCTACCGTCCCGCTTTTAATTGCGTCTGCGGCAGTGTATAGTGCTTGGCGTAGACGCCTCCGGCATACGGATTTGGTCTCAGTCGTATACACGTTTTATGTTTCGATGGCGGTGGCATTATCGCTGGGTTATACGCCTTATTATAGGTTAGGTGCTCAATGTCATATCGTGTACCGCTGCCTAAAAACCATCATGTTATATCGCGTGTGCTCCAGCTGCCCGACACAAACTATCGTCCGCAGTTCTGTCGTGCATCGACTCATCCTTATTTGCTTTTCAGTCACTGCGTTTTTGGCCATTCTCGTCTGTGGCATTTATTACTTACTGCACCACTATTCGCTAAGAACAAAACGATCCGACGAATCAACCAACCCTAATATTAGCAATAATGTTTTTCCTACGCTGTGGGACGCTTGTGTCTGCTCGGCCTGGCCGGCCTGCCTGGCCGGCCTGTTGTGCAGCTTAGCCGGCGCGAACAGAAAAAATGATGCATTCTTTCTTTGCCAATGCAGCATAATCAACGTTTTTCTGTCTTTAAACATAGATAAACAATAGGACAAGAGAAGACAATTTTACGAGACACACGAGCAATACGGCAGATTCCAAATAGAAAAAACGCAGGGGAAAGGCTCGAAATCACAACAACTGTTTGCGGCACAAATCGAAAGCAACAGCAACGACAGAAGCAAAAAGAGCGAGCCGACGAGGCGGGATCGACAGCACAGAAGGCTATTTTTCTTTTCTCAACCTTCTCTGCGTTCTGTCGCTCTTCTGAAAGTCATCGAAAACCTTCGGTCACAACTACACAGCAACGGGGCTAGTAGCAGTCGCAGTCACAGCGATCTCAGCAACGAAAACGATGAGCATGATGATTTCAGGCGCATATTTTTTCTTCGCGGTCGGCATCTGCACGACGTTTTACGAGTAAATGCGCTCTTTGGAGGGACGCGGTCTTGCAACGCGAGAAACGAGCCGCGCGAGGTAACAATCGATACCGACGTACATCTAGCGTTTAGGCTGAAAGTCTTTCTTAGCTGTGCTCGTCTATAGCGGTGCGCGACTATACCAGCCAGCCACAGCTATCCCGGTTACTGGCCACTGACCAGAGACAAAACCACATTATAAACAAATGAAACTGATTATTAGACTGATTTCCCTCCGAACTCTAAACAAAGAGAGAAATATGGCAACAGATAGGCAGTAAAAAGAATAATGGTTGCGGATGATGTGGTGGTGGTGCTGCTGCTGCTGCTAAGGTTTTAATGAAAACGAAGCCCCGAAAAAAGTGGACAACAATAACATCTCGACGACAAGAAAATGAAAAAAAAAGGTAGATAATCGACAATGAAATTGTTATCGTGCAATGTATTGACAGTGGCTTCTTGAATTTTCTGTTGTTTTCTGCTCGTTACTTTTTTTGTCGGCTGAGGTTTTATTGATTAGCTGTCGTCGGCATACGATGTCGGTTTGATCGTTGCCCATCATCACTTTTGTATTGCTAGGGTAGAGGACGCAGCGCGGTGCTGATGCCATTCTTCATATTGCTGATCTTGGTTTCGATGATGACGATGATTTTGTGACTAATCAGTTCCTTTGGCCGAGTTCTGGCGCCAATGTTTAAAAAGGTCCTGTCTGATGACAAACTTGGCGCGTTCGTCGACAACGTATCTAATCACAATTGTAGGTAACGCGGGTCAGTGTACCTGGCCACAATATTGTTCTTGCGTTGTTCGTGCTGTTTTACAGTTGGTAATGTGGCCTAGACAGGCTGAGGTTAATCGAAAAAGGAAGTGACTACAAATAATTTACTTTATGCGTAACATAATAGTACGTCAGAACTATCGAATTATCAAGCGCGTGATAGTACATTTCCCAAGTAATTAATCAGTGCAAGCTAAAGTTCGACGGTGCGGATGTGGGGAATACGCGTTGCACCTTGAACAGCCATCTGCTGCATGTGAAAAGCTTCGTTTGGTGCGAAGCACTTTGTCTTCTGCAAATGGGGAGACTCGGCTCAGAAGAGGGCCTTACGAGACAGCTAAGGATAATAAAACGTTTAGCAAGACTATTAATGCTATTAGCTTAAGCCATGGGCAAACCCATTGTAAAAGAGAAGGCTGAATAAAAAGCACGAAACAATGTAGGCTTACCGCGATTTACCCGCAGCTTATCTGAGAAGTAGCGCAATACTAACTCCGGTGCACTATTTTACAAATATTTCTATGACAAACAATATTTGCGGACCTTCAACAGAACGTGGTTCTGACTCTCACCATGAAGTTATTCTGTTTTTTTTTTTTATGAAACTCTTTCAAATAAATCTACTTTACTAGTGACTTTATAAATACGCATGCAAATGCCATCATGTTTATGCCAAGTATAGATATGCCCGTCTTCAAGCAATGCATACTTTGTCCGATCTAGCTGCACTGGTAGTGCAATCGTATGGAAATCTAACTTTAGAGAAATTTTCCCAAAAAGGAATAGGCTTTGACTCTGAATCAATGTGTCCCGGTCTCAACCCGAAACCACGAGCGCTGTCAATCTACTATAATGACGAAGCCACAACAATAACAGATAGATTTCATTAAATCTTTTTTTTCAGTCTTAGGGTGATTGGTTTTACCATTCTTGTGCTATTGTGATTGTTCTCGCCGTCGCTGTTGTCACTCGCGTATCTTTCATAATGCTTTTGTTGTTACGTTCTGTTGCTGTGACAAACAAGTTGCCACTGTCTGTTGGTGCATCAATTGACAGACGATAATCTACCCGCTGTTGTTTCATACCAAACGGCAGAGCAAATTAAAGGAATAGATGGAGTCTTCAATGGGCACGACATGTTTCTAATCTGGTTAGCTACGACACGGGCAATAGCCGCGGGCCGGTCACAGCGTCGATCAGAACCAACGAATGATTGCACCATTATGTCAGCTCAGATATTTTTGGCCGATGTAACGCGCGATCGAGCGGACGCGGAGTGAATATTTCGTTTAGTTAATCCGTATATCTCTCGTATTATTTGTTACAGAATATGCACTATACATTAGATGGCTGGCAGACGTGAAGTTATAGCAAGGCTGGCGTGATGGCAGTATGATATGCAAGCGAAATCGATCCGTTGATTCAGTCATCATCTTTGTTGAGGGCAAAGCAACTTTTGCTGCACCGCTGAGGTGTTCAGAATCGCTATCGAAGAACGGCGACAAAGGCAAAATAATGTTGCTGTCGAAAAAAATGAATGTTTTACTAACTAATTACAAGATTCTGTTAATAACAAAGCTCCTAAATAGAACAATTAAATCACACACTGTAAACCAGACGCGTAGTTCTTCGTTTGTTCTTGCGTTGAGTAGTACTTTATCTGATTCGTTTCCCTATATATCGCTGAATAATATGACAGCATAAGGCTGTTTTGTCAACTCGGTTTAGTCATCAACAATATAAGGTTGACTTGAATTTGCTGTTTCTTTTGTCGCGAAAGCTTTTGAGCGTCACGGTGCCAATACAAAAACCTGAGAGATGACATATATGCGAGGCATAAATCTATTCGATCCACGTCCAGCAGCGGTCTGAGGTATAGCACCAAACGAATCTTCCCAAAGTTCTTTACCGGAATCCACTTCTCTCGTTAGCCCGCTCGCTTCATTTACTTATTTATGCACGTGCAATTAATTCGGTAACTTCCACTGTGACTTGTACGGCTACTGCCGTAATCAAAGTCGACGGTTGGCAATGATATCAGCATGCTCACTGCGGGCATCACCGGAATTCACCGAACGAGCCTTTAATAATATACAGGGACCCGTGAAGGCATTATTAGTGAAATTTCGATAATAACGGTTCGACGATATAAGTGTGCTTGCTTACCGCCATTGTGAATTTGTCTACCATACGTTGCATACGGGGTTGCCGTCGTTCGTAGCCCTGCCGCTGCCGTTGATTATGGCGATGATGACTGATCGATCGATCGATCGATGGAGGCAACTTTCCCGGTGGCCGCAGGGATGCTACTGGTCTTATCCATATTCAGATTGGTTCTCGATCGATTGATCCTATTCTACGTGTAATGTGCGCTGTTTGATATAACTACAATTAGTGTGCCATTATGAGGGGTGTATGTGTGTGCCCATATAATACCTACATAAAAAATGTCACCAGTGATATGGTGTCAGCGTAGTTCGATGTATTGTATCACATTATACATGTTGCTACCTTATTCGCTCGATGTGGAATTTTATTTTCCATCTACCCCTCCCTTTCGTTCGATTTGTCATTGATGTGAGTCAACGCTGCTGTTGATATCTGGCCGTAACGAAGATGAACTTACGATTATTTCTTTGACCGACGACAAAAAGTGGATGACGGATAAGTGACATTACGAGCTCAGTTGCCTCATAGCTGGTCCTTGGTTGACAACATTGTCTCGATCATGTGATCCATTGGTGCTTGCCGCTCGCAGGTTTAACGGACGTCATCCTTGATGCTGCGCAGCGATCCTCGTATTACGTTGGGGTACGGCGGAGCTTACCAGTGAATCAATGGCACCAGAGCCAGCCCCGGAGGGAGACATTCGGAATCAATTACACAAGTTTGATTGGCGTGTTTGCTAACAGTAGCAACGGCCGCAGCAGTGAGAACAGCAAAAAAATACGAGCAAGCATAGCAGTAAACATCCATCAGAAGGTGAGGCTACGAGGATCGAGATACTGGGACGGGAACACGATCAGGCCTGTCTTTTTCGGATCAGTCGTTCCATCGTCGGAGCGCCGAGCGGGGATCAAACTCCGACTCGATCCAGCGCGCGCGGGTTGCGGACTTCGAGCATGCGGGGCTGAAGGATGGAATCATTCGTAAAAAAGGAAATCACCTACAGGGCACTGCAGGAGAAGGTTATCAGTAGCGGCTTCAGAAGAATCCTAAATTATAGCGAAATGCTATTTGCAGTGGGCCATCGAATCGCTGCCGCCATTCGTTGGTGTTTGGTTATTTACCGTAGATTTGTTGCTACTGGTTCTAGTTTTGCTGCTCCGAATGGCTTACCAAGAGTCGCGAAAATGAAACGGCAGAGCGCGCAAATTCTTCGCTGCCCTTTGACTTCGTTGATAAAAATTGAGCATGGTAACTTTTCAGGACTTTTTTTGGATCGTTTGTGCTTGGTAGCGGCAACCGTTCCGATAGTATATAGACGGATTACGTTTTGTATTGAGAATTTAAGTTCTATTCAACTCATAGTTACTAGAAGGGTGATATGAAAGAGAGTAATTAGTTCCATAATATCAAGTGCAAGCGTCGTAAATAATCGATTTATGTTTGACGTGAAATTCATACTTGAGCTATGTATACTGTCACGTATTGTCTATATTGGATATTGATCCGAAGGCTACAGCCTTTTCCCCTCCCTTCACAAAACTATTTCACTCCATATTTCTAAGGTTTAGCATTTGTGAGAAAGTATCAGTGCTAGATGCGTTCTGGCTCTAACAGGTGGTTTTTGAATGAAATAGTAATATTTATAGATAGAAATTGACAGGAACAGAATTAATTGGCTATACGAGAACATGTAGGAACTATCCAGAGTCACTCTTTCAAGAAGCAGCTACTGGACGCCGTCGGTAGTCTCGCATATCTAGAATCAATAATTTTCATATTCACAGTCGTACCATAATTTTTAGGGAGATACCAGTTGCTTTGACTTGGCAACAACCAGAATGATCGAAAATTACGTTCTACTGTTACTGTTTGATGATTTACCCTCAACATGGGTAAATCTCTGCCGATCGAGCAATAAAGGCTCTTTATTTTGCATCGCCCGATTTACTCGAATTTGACGCGATTAAACATGCCATTTTTGCGTAATTCCGTTGCGACGACATTCACTGCAAATGCTACTTTACTGAACACGACAGACAGACATAAACTTACCATCCAACTATTTCATACTGAAGTAACTTTTGGCGTCCATTCCTCGAACTTTCGAGTGAAGCTATTGCATGTACATAGAAACATACCTTTAAAGTTTTAGAGAAAAAATGGCTTTATCCTAGTGGATGTTCGATATGTATTCGTTTGCCCCCAGAAGCCCACGAAGGCAGTTCTTTAAATCGAAAAGCAATTTGCCATATAGCTTGTTGCAATGAGCTGAAGACCTCGCCTCAAGGGCTTTATATCATGTATTCTACTTATATGTTACCGTGAAATTACTCAAGTAAATGGCCTACGATCTTTCGACAACGGGACCAACCGCTCAGCTCTCCGTAATGCAGGCAGCATGTGTTCCTACAGCTCCTAGCGTAACATCATCGCGGTTGTATCGTATAAAACTTCAAAGAGAATAACATCAATTCCCGGCTATAGTCGCAAATAGTTTCCCTATTATATCGTACGTTCGTGCGTTTCTTTCGTCTAACCTTCTGGACGTTTTCGCCCTTGGTAACAGTACCGGCTCTTTAAAGTCGTCATCCGTATACCAGAAGACCGACCTCAGCCGCCGTAAAGCCGCAGACATAATCTCTTTTCTCCATCGTCTTCTCTCAATGCTAATCTCCTTAGACAATGACATTATTATATTTTTATGACGGTTACGGCAAGACAGACGGGCACAAAATTCCTCTCTACTTCATGGATTAGTATTAGATTGTTATTATTTTCATCCTTATTGTTGCTGCTAAGAAAATCCCTTGTTTTTTTTGTTTAGTATCACGATCGTTTCGTTTACTACGTACGTCTGTCTTTAGCCTAATTTACTTCTGAAAATGAAGTTCTCCATAGACTTGATAGTGTCGAATTTTACGGCTGGCTCACCGCCAGTCAACCGAGTGGTATGAACGGCAACGATACTAAATGGCCCACAAATAAGTGTGCAATCGCCCACCCCGATAGTAGTTAGGCGCCTGTGTGCAAAAGCTAGGAAGATTAATAAAATCTTCCTGGCTTTCGCACACTCGACATGAACAACACTGTCTGGTTGAAACCTTTTGGATCTAATACGCTTTATTGCAATTGAAATGACACAATGGGTAATAGGTGAAACGCTGCAAGATTATACGCTTGCCATTCTCGTACTCACAGAGGTCCGGTTTCCCATTGGAAAAGCTCCAAATATCCAAGCTTGAAAATAAATATGGATTTTCCAGCTGAAAAAGAATTTAGTGATAGGGTATGTTGATAGATACCCTGAACGATCGACAATCTGTATTAGTAGTAGCGGTATGATCTCTAACAGCCGTGCCGTACATTAACCTACTTAACTAGGCGATGAGCTCAGTCGATTTTCCCGGCGTCGGCCTTTAGTCAGTCCTTCTTTTTTCAATTTAGTAGCGATGGCGTCCACCCCATTTGTCCAACAGTGATGGGCATTCCCTTCCTCTGCTCGGTGTCTTGTGTTCCACTTCGATACCAGATGTTGCACTGCGTCCGACCTCAGACCATATTTGCCACACTCTGACACGTGATCAGGTCTATGCCATCGTTGACACTTGTGGTTCGATGGATAAACGGTTAAAATGTGGCTACATGTGCACCGTAGATGCAACATGTATTCCTTCCTGGTTTTTGCTTTCCTATTATAACTGGATTTAAAACGACTAGCATGTGAGGTAAAATTACCTTGGGTTTCTTCATTGAAATGAGACTATATGCGCTAGAGATGAATCAGTCAGGCTACGACTGCTTATTAGTAAATGTTCTATCGTAAAATGTTACGTCGTTCTACCTACTAATAGACATAGAACATACCTCAGGAATTGGCATACCTCAGATCAACATTGGCATTCGCTTATGGATCCCAACGAAACGGTTAACTCGTAACGTACAGGCCAGCAATAGTTTCGTGTTTCGTTGTTACTCCTGTTACGTTTAAGTTGAAAATAGTATTGCTCTGCCATGTTCTGGGTCTAAACAAAAATGGCTAATTGAAAAATAATTGTAATCGACATATATATATATATATTCTATTATCTTAATGTGTATGTATTTTTTGTCATACAGAACAGACGGGTACAGAGTGCAAACACCGTGTTGACATTGTCTATGACCAAAGGAAATAACGTGATCATTTTTTGTTTGTTCGCTCTATATGCGCATCTGGACCGTTTTTTTACTCGTATGACGGACCCAAAATTATGTTTTTCAAAGATGGCGAAGGCAATATTCGCGGATATTTGCGTTACAACAAACTAGAGAGGAACGTACCACTATGTAAATTTTGCTACCTCACCGTTCCCTCAATCTAGTCAGCCACCCGTCCTCTCGCTTTAAAAGCCCGCCGTAAAAAGTCTTCACGGTGAACAAGTTCTCAATGGAACGGTGAGGTAAAATATGATACTACCACAGCAGTCTTTTGACAAAATATAAAATTTTTCCATGTTTTCCGATATTCCATCATGAAAGCCCGCATGTGTTGCGCACGATTGGAATTTAGGCTCTCGCCGCCTTTTCGACACGAATTTGTCCTTAATGCGTTTGACGTACAATATGAGTGCGTGAAAGAATACAGTTTCGTTGTTATTGGCCGCATCAGTTGCCTTCGGCAAGTTTGGTCTGGAACCAGTAAAAACGCATCGCGTTAGTAAAAGCCTTCAGCTATAGCGTTATATTCTCGTACGGTTTTGGTTTCTTCATGCTGAATGACGATGCACAAGAAAGCGGCAAGAGTTCGTACAAACATCAGTGAAAACAGTGACCCCCCCCCCCCCCCCCCTAGTACTATATGTTTTGCCATGCCGATTATGTGTTGTTCTATATACATATAGTATAACGATGTTATCGTTCTTTCGTACGGGAACACGATAGGTTCAATAAACAGCTCGTCGGTAGAACCGAAGTGGCACCCGAACGTTTTCCGCCTCTACATATCCATTCTCCTCGACACGTGTTTCTGTCACCGTTTTCCGTTACTAACATTATACGGACGTATGTTGAGATCTGTGCATTCGTCCCTCCAGTTGCTCCAAGAGCTCGTCACCTCCCACATCGTTTTTCGTTGTATTTCAAACAAAATACACTCAGATCGCTGTCGGCCATCGTCGATCGAACTCAGCCGAAAATAGTCAAAACTCGATGTAAATTAGAACTACTAGAGCACTCGGCGACATCTCGAATTGTGCACTGTCGATATGTGACCTTCAGTCTACACATACACCTTCTATGGAGAGTACTATATCATAAATAGTACCAATAAAGCATAACCCAACTTTGATCGGTTAAAGGCTGATTCGTACGCTGACAAGGCGGGATCATGCGCACCTGTTCGTTCTCGTTTGGCATCCCCACGTTGGCCTTGTATTTGCAAGCGTTTTGCCTTTTGTTACGATTGTGTTCTTATAAAAGTTTCAATACTGAAAAAAAATTCGGCGGTAGCTGATTCGAAGGGGAGAGTCAAGATTTGCACGATTGAAGCCAGTACAAAGCTAAAATGTTAGTATTTCCTGACGAAGTGCGTCTTGACGATCCTGCAAATATGATCATCGTTATTTTTTAGTTAGTTATGATGACAATAACAACGTTAATAAGGGAAATAACCCTGATGGTCAATGGGTTAACGAACTGTAGCGGTCTCTAATACTTTCTCTATTTTTTTATATATTCCGCTAACTACGGTAGTAACATAGCAGAAATACGGGTCGTACAGTTATCTATTGTCTTACTATGTGGAATTTTATTTTGCTCCAATCGCGCTTGGTTCGATCGTAAAAAAACAGATATTACGGTTTTAGTTAAGATGGGAAGAACAGCAAAGTACCACAACGACAATCAGACCGTAACGTACGACATAATAACAAACGAAAAAAAAAAAACAAAGAACGGCATAATGTGTCGAGAGTAATAGTAAGACGATGACGACAAAGGATCACATAAGAGAACAACAAAATCTTGTTATTATCGTACAAACAGTGTTTTAATTGTACAGGTGTGATGCAAAAACACGTTTGTCTGCGTTTTTCAATTGCTTAGGTACGAATGGATTAGCGCCTCGAAAAGACGTACTCCCTGCTACAGATATACCTTGCAAACAATTTTTTTGTACACATTACAATAAACAGACTGGTTTTTTTAAATCTGCCAGGATATGGAATCATATAAGTCAAGAACCAAGAAACGCTTTAGGGATTATAATAAAAATGCAATAATTGCAAATCGTCCCTACATAATCCTTGGGGTATTTATGCTGCTGCTGCTAGTTTCGGATACAACTTTTATATATTGGCTGTAATGTAAATAAACGACATCGAGATGCAGCCACATGATGTCTGTGCACACCTTTATCTATAATTATCTAGGCTGATTCACGTAATCATCAATTTTACAGACGTTATCTATACTAGACATACATGCAGGACATGACCTTTTCGAATTCGAAAACGAGTCCTATTGAACCCGAATTATGAACCCAATTACGATCCTAATTGTTTTTTCGGTGTATTTCTTTTTTTACTAAACTGTCTAGTTTGATCGCAACAACTCGACTATACTACCGAGTAGTTTCCTGTCATAGCAGGCGCGCGAGCAAGAACCATCAAAGTCCTTATGGTCTCTTAAGAGGTACACATCAAAAGCACATAGATGTGTACCAATTTTAATATAAAATCATGAACTAATTTAAAGACGCTGTAATGGCCAGTATTTATTACATCGATTTCTGCTGTCCAGTGATCTACAAACCACGCCATAGTTCAACAACAGTATATAAATAGCAAGAGTACAAAATCTTAACTTTGACAACAAACTGCTCATGAATATAGAATGTTAGGGTTTTAAAACGATATGATTGTATTTGTGCAAAAATAGCTAGCGTATGCATTTAGTCGCCATTGGTACTGCTGTGTTTACGAAGCTTTTTAACGGTACTGTTAGCGATAAAAGCTAAAAATCTTGTGATTCTGATGATGATGATTTTTGCAGCTGGTCCAGAGTGTCGGTGTTGTACTTTTTCGAGCTCTGGATTTCCGGCTGGGCCCGGACGAGCAACGCTCTTTAAGCCCTGCGATGGATCTACTATTGGACAAGATGACCTCAGCAGGCGACGGTGAACCTCACGATCTCCATTCGACTACTACAGGCACCACGACGACGTCCGGTGCCCATCGAGGTAGCACCCACGGGAATAGTCTCAGCCAGGCGACGGGGCCTCACGACACTCATCATCATCCACACGGGCGGCTCGGCGGGGTGGAACCCGCTGGGAGAGCGGCACTTTTCCGCCGGGATGAAGACGATGATTCCGAAGGCGGAGGGAGGAACTCGGCCGCCGACAGTGAAGGCGCCTACGACGAGGGTCCGTATTGAATTTGGCTATTCTTTGCTCTATACTTCTGCATAGTGTAAGATGCGACTGTTTATTTTCGCTACTTTTCTGAGAAATGCAATGGAATCAACAGACACTTGTGTTATATATAGTGTGATTTTGTGACTAATTGTATTGCACTTTCACTTATTATTAGGCGTTTGTACTACCTTTCAGTTTTTGGGAAGCGAATTTTTTTATATAATCAGGTGTATAGTACATATGCTAGCGTGCGAAGTTGGAAGTACGGCGAAAATCTCAGCTAATTTCCGTTGAATGCATATAGGGTTAAGCGTCTTCTATTGCATGACATAGTACAATGGGATCTCTCGCGCTAGGCAAACGTGCCACTTCCAAAATCACTGTGTCACTATATTAAAAACAATCAAGCATGCATTGCTGCGTGTTGAGTGACTAATACAGGCCTGCTAGCGCAGTGGTATTTTCGAACCCAAGTACCATCTATATCAATGAGCATATGATTAGTATATTATTATGACACGAACTCGATGTTACCAGCCACTGTAAGTTTTGTGAAGCCGCTTATCGTTGCCTTGCCAAAAAAAAACGAAGGGCCCCAGCGCATCTCCCTTTTCGGCCGGCCGAACGTTGGTTGATCAGTTTTTGTTCTTGCACACTGTGATTATATCTTACAACTATTGCAACTTATTTGATGAGTTCCGCCTACGGAGAGAAAGCGGGGCTAATATTTGATGAACGCCCCGCCAGCGGTCGATAGTGGCATAAGGGGACGTATGTATATGTACTCCCGTATATGTGCGCAATGTGTCATTTGAATAATGTATGCGTGTGCTTAAGCGGATTCTGTAGTTGTTGTGCTATTTCAAGCTGCGGTCGCCGCCCCCGTTACCAGGTCGTCCGACACCAATATGCCAACATCAAGCCGATAGAGACCAATGAATGACGCCACTCAGTGCTCATGGGGCTGACACTGACGATGAGGATCTGTTAGGATGACGATAAGAGAAGAGAATATTGAATTTCGCGAAAGTTTTGCACCGATCTAGCGTGGGAAGTTATTGTAGCTTTTAGTAACCCAGTGTTGCATAAAAGAACTTTTGTGAGAGCAGGCTAAGTAAGAGAAATGGCCAGTCCGGCTTAACGTGGCTTCACTATGCGGGTAATATGCCCTGTATTGATGTGTTTATCAACGGCCTCATTGCAACATCTATCCAAGTCTCCAGCAGCCAGAGGGCTCTTCGGTGTCATCATATGCAAAAATCTGATTGCGCTTGTTTTTACACATGATAAGGTAATCTATATTATAAGCATTCGTGTCTCTGCACAGATTCCGTTTGTATCAATTCATCAACTTACCAAAACTTTGTTAAAGTCCTGTATGATTACTTAGCCTGTTGTTGCTAAATAAAGTCAAAATAACGTACATACGTTTACGTGAATGCAGTCACGTCCGTAAAATCACGAATTCAACTCTGACGGAGTCATGCTGACGGCGTCACGCTGACGGCTAGGTTCGTGCTTGGAAAAAAATCAGCTTGTGGCAAATGTTTAGCTGTCGATTGTTCAAAGGTGATGATTGATTGAGTAATAGTTGCGTTTCTGTTATATGGAGAAAGTTGACTATGGCCTTACTACTTCTGCTGTCACACGGTTTTTCGTTCTGCTGTAGTTTTTTCATTGCGCAAAACAGATACACACACACACACACACACACACACACACATATAGACAAAGAGACGCGGAATACTCTTACACAATCATTTGCATAGCCGTTTTTACTACCGTACGCTTCAACAACGGATTGCTACATCGAGCTTGTCAATCAGTCGCGATCTGCTATGATTCACCTTGAATAGCGCAAATATGGAACAATACAGCCATCTAAGCCATCGGGAGTGTTATTGGCTCACCATGAACAAGTAACCATTGATGAAAACGCCAGAATAAGTACAAAATTATCCCCTGCTGACAATGACGCCGTCGTTGCAATTGTCACTATTGACGCTGGCTATTTTTTGTTTTCTTCATCGAGTATTCTACTGCGGACACGACAATACTGCTCATTGGATTATATCTTCATGCCACCACGGCGTCAGCTGATTATTGTGGTTGTCGATCGCGTCGCGTTGATCTGCTCTGGTGGTGACGCTGAAAATCATTAGCGTAGTTAGATACAATTTTAAAAATGCGCGGCGTAGATCAAGGTTTTTTTGACAATTTTTACCTAACTACTAACTGATAATACTATTACAAAAATTTAAAAAAAAAACTGTAATTCTATGCATTGCGTTGTTCTATAAAATGGGTGTACATTTTTCTTGTAGCCACCGCAACCGTTTATGTTCATTGTCGAGTAAAGCTAGTATGATGGTATTATTCAGATACTGTAAACCTAAACGAAGCTCTGTCTAGTAAATCAATATATATATATAATATAATAAATAAAAAATATAATTATCGTAATATAAACGTAAACTTTTGATGACGCTAAAGTGCCGCATAATGAAACGCTTGCAGTTTCCCATAAAAATAACGTTAAACGTCTGTGTGACATAGTGTACATGATTTTTTCTCACTATAGTTGTAATAAAGCTTTTCGATCTGAAATTTCTGTAGTGCATAGGTATCTGTTTTCTTTTAGTATACGCTTGTGCTGTTTTTGTGATATTCAACGTATTATTCTAAAGTTTTCATTTGAATATCTATTCTTTTAAAAAAAAAAAAAGAGAGAGCGCTTGAAGCCGCTAAATACGTGCCTTAGCGTTTTTTTGCGCGCCGGTTGAACTCGTCCAATCCAGTATGTCATTATGTAAATTCGATGTGTCAAAATTCTTGAGTTTGCACGAGAGGCTTTCGCAAAACCACCATCACCATCGTTACCATTGTGGCCTCGATGATGATAATGATGATCTTGCGTGACGCGCCATCGTCGATCATGGTGCAGTGACGATATGCGCGTAATCTTATTTCTCGACCACGCTTTATATATAAACGTGCGCGCGATATCGTTGTCAATGAGCACTACAAGACAATATGTACGCTGTCTGTCTGGAGACGTATGCAAATTTCCGTCGTTTCCTCCACATTCGTCTGCCTCTGCTTTCCAGCGGCGCCATTTGTTTTGCACGAGACGTTACGATTCACAAAATACCAACTGAAATAAATGGTCAATACAGTACGGTACTTCACATATTGTCTTATCAGTTCAGACGATCAATTGACCTTAACAATCGCCGTCTGATATTCGAAGGTCAAACATAACCCCTTGAATATATACATTTTTCCTCTGTGGCCCTCTTATTTCCCCCAATAATAAACTCGAACAGCTAGTGTTATGGCGTACAATATCGTTACACTCAGATTGTTACATCACTGTATAAGCCTCTTTCTGGTAAAATGCCGTCAAGCTTATCTAAAGGAGCTGACGTATTTCATCTGTAGCTTGTCTAAAGAAGGATGCAACAGCATAGATAGCAGTATTTTGCGATTCTGCAGAAAACGGATGAGTTAGAAATAGCAAAAAGATAATATTTTAACAACGGTGGTTAAGTGATGTGTTTAAACCTTTTTTGTTTCGTTGAAAATAGTCACCGTGGTACTTTTAGCTTTTCAAATGTATATATATAATTCGTTCGTATCCACCTCTGTTAGATACATTGTATACAAACAATATACGATTTAATAAAGATTGAATTCAACATAAAAACGAACAGTTTCTAATATCATCTCTGATATCAGGGCTGTTCGAAGGGACTGATTTTAACGCATGGCCACTAGACTTTTATGGATAGTTTTGGGATTTCTGGATACATGGAAGAGAAATCATAAAAAGAATAATCAGTATAACCTATTACGGTCATATATTAGTAAAGGCTCAAGTAATTGTGCATTTTCGAGCCAAAACACAGAGTAACTTTATAGATTTTTACACACTTCAAGCGCTGATGACATGCGATTCGTGTAAGCGAAATACTTATCACAGAAAATTCATATCTTCTTGCACTAGCCATTTATTATGCAACGTAAAATTAACGTGTCTGTATGCATCAGTATCGCTATTGATTTTTTACCGTTAAAACTATCTTACTAATGATGATGATCCGTAAAATAAACAAAAATCCAACAATAACAGCCCTAAGGCGCATCTGGGTTAACAGCAGACGCCCGAGAGCAAGTAGTGCTTGATATGCTGTCAGCACTCCGCAAGTGACCATCGCGGTTTTACAATTCCTTTTTTTTTTCCATTCTGACGTCCGTCATCCGACCGGTCGTCACCTGTATCGTCCACGAAGAGTACAACCATACGTATACGCATTATAGACCTAGGCGTCGTCGCAGCTGTACCCAGCAGTGGCACGGGTAAATCCAGTGACCGTCAACTAATACAAGCTCACCTTGTCAACGATACGGCCAAATGTAGCGAAAGATATAGTTAATCTATGCTGCGACGGTGCTCCCTGTTACCTATTCGTGCTGGGTTTAGTTACCAGACGAACTTGTGCTGCATGGACTGATGATAGAAAATAGATACGAGTGTTCAAAACAACACGACATTTGGTCTAGTTGGTCGCATCGAAAGTTCGCCGTTCGGCGTGACGCTTTTGGCTCCTAACTAGATGATGGCTGGCGGCTTGGGAAGCGGTCGGCCAGCAAAAAACCACTGGGCAAAATAATAAAGCCTCATTGGCAATGTTACTGCTCATGGGGTCAAACGACTGCTTTCAGAAACCGCATGAGCATGACTTTGGGCTCGGACGTTTACGGCGTCCAGGCAGGCAACGGTCTGCACTGGAGCTAAGCGACGTACAGTACCTCCTTTTCGTTTGGGTTGCTGCTGCAGGCAGAGCTTGCTGCTGGCTTCTCCTTCTGATGAAATTGACTGAGTTCGCTTTCTTGCTTGGCCAGCTTCATTCGTCGTTTACCCGCCGCCCCTAGCCCATGATTTTTTTTAGTTTATCTGAACTTTTTCGACCTCGTTGGGATAAAACCTTTGTTTCAACCGGTTGAGCAAATTGCAATGGAAAATGTAAGTTTTATGCCTCTGTTGTGTCTACAACTCCGTCTTAGTACAAGTCTATCAGAGCGCTCTGTTGTCTGTAGTAACCCCTCCCCTGAACGCATTTACCACGTTGATATACCGGTCAAATATGCCGTATGATATTAACATATCTGTGTGTAGTGTCTATGGATTTTTAAAGCAGCTCACTGTCGCTGATCAGTGGTGGTAATGTGAAAGTCGAACAGGGCAAAATGTAGTAGGAGTAGTAAATATATAATGTTTTTTTCTGTTATATAGATTTATTCTTTATCTCACTATAATTACTAATATTGCTATTAACCCGTTGCAATTGTAGGCATCCACGATGTAGAATTGGACGACGAAACGCGAAGCGGAAGCCCGGATGCCGAGAATGACGGCCTAACCTTAGATAAAGTAATTCAGGTAAGAAGTTTCGAAGCATCACTGCGTAGAATATATTCGTTACTGTTTATTAGTCGAATATAGCAGCTTGACGTTGTAAATCCGGTCACGCCTAAGTCGTAACCTTCTACTACTGTGAACGACAGTTCTAAAGCGTTTTCGAACGAGAGGTATCAACTGAATTTTATGTTTTCCCAATTTTTCAGCAATTTTTTTGTTTGCTATTGTTATTATTATTAGTAGCAGCATTGCTTTCCTAATCTATTATCCTGTTTTGTTCCTGTTATCATTTTCGGTGTTCTTCGTCATCGTCTACCCATAGCTACAATGTTATCCCAATTGTTAACCTGGAGATCTACTTGACAGATTGTTCTCCGATGGCTGCGGGGTTTCATGTGTGATCAAATTGCTTCTCTCTCTTTCTCTCTCTCTCTCTCTCTAAGGCCATGTTTGTCCAGCATCGACCCGCGTTTAGCTGCGGTTCGATGTTTATCACTGGGGGTATTTTTCGCTTACGAGGCATTTATGCCTCCTTTTCCAATCGTCTTGTCTACTCGTTTTCAAATTGCCCGCGCACACGATTGACCCTTTTTACCTTCTTCTCAAGCTACTGTCACGTTACATCGTTGATATACCAGACCGAAACGCGCCAGATCCAATAATGACAATATACTCGTCTGATATCGATTGAAATCGGTTTGTCATTTGGCCGACACAGTAGAAACTCTGCGAGCGGAACGTGGTAGGTGTATCGTGTGTTGGTGATGTCGTTAAATTGTTCCGTAATGGTCTGCTGCTCAGTTCTATTGATTTGGTTTTTCTCATTCGATAATCAAATCTATATATTGTCCGTAATATTACTATTATTATAGCTCAACTGCGAACTTAATGACAAAGATGGGCCATTTTTGATCGTCACGTTTTCTGTTAGCAACTTTGCCCCTATTCGAACAGAAGGACTGTGGACCCCTCGATTTTCAGAAAATGATGCGTATATTAGATTGCGCATAAGAGTATCTACTTTTAAGCCAGAAAAATTTTCAGAATGCGGATTCAGCCGAAAAGCGTCAGCGTCATTTTTGTAGACTAGGGGAGCCATATGGAAGCGGCTATTCAAAGCAGATGATTAGTTATCCAACAAAACCAGGGGTAGTCGCGGGGATAGACGCATTTAAACCGCTAGATAGACTATGATTAAAGACACGGGAAGATTAAAAGTTCAGTTTATATATATTGATGAATAATGTAGATATATTTTTAGCATTTCCATTAAATAATTTGCGAGCCCATCTTACTGACGCTATATCAGCCTTACACGACCTGACCGCACGAAAATGACGTACTACGACGGAATACTGCCCATGAGTGATTAGTTTCAACAGAATTTCCCCTTTCAAATGCAAATAGTGAGCTTCATATAGTAGGTCAATAAACGATCTGATCAGTGAACTTCGTAAGTGTAATTCTTGCATTAGGCCCGTCATTTGTGGATGTAAATACAAGATAGAACAAAGGCGACCTTACAGTTGCGAAAGGACCTATATCAATTAAGAAGATGTATTCCTTTTCTAGAAGCAAGTCTACTCTTTCTTGTCCTGAGGTTTTTTTCGGACAGCTTTCCGCATTCTAATTCTATTTATTTGACGCCACGCCATACTATGTCTCCCAGTTACTCGATGTATTAATCTCGAACAACGATAGAAATAGGCGTGAACACGGTAACGTGACGTTACATCGCTAATAGTACTCTCGCAGTTCGACGCTGCAGAACAGTATTTTATATTATTTATATATTTTTATATTTATTTATATACATAGATTTCGCTAGAAGAATCACTCGCTTTTGATGGAAATTCTGTTATGGAGTAAATCTCAAGAGTATAATATTTAATTGCCTCTGCGGTGGCTGACATTCAGTTGAATTCTGCTGCTCTAGTACCACTCGCTACTTCGCGGACAGTGATCAACGAGTGAATGTATCAACGATCATCAAAATCGATATTGTTTGTATATCTATCGAAATAGCTTTATTATTCGTTTTTGTCGAAACGATCATGCGATTGATCCTATCCAGATGCGTCTCTCGTTTAAACACAAGGCCGGTCGGTCTACAGTAACGCCACAGTGATAATATACACGTCCAATAGGACACGTCAGCATTGTTTCTCATATCGAGGTGACGGTTCAGGCCATAACTTTGGAGATACTTTCCTTCATTATTCTATCGCTCCTTGCCAAAATGTCCTTTGAAGCCGTACAGAGCATTTTGCCGTTGTCAAACCGATAATAATATTTACTGCACCGGCACCACGGTAACTTGCACTATTCCGTTCCCACTAATAACTTTTATTTTGTTTTCGCTGTTACTGATCCCCTTACATCGTTTGACCGGCCGGTGGGTCGGCCGGTCGGTCGGCGACTGCCTGTTGGAGGAGATGCTTTAATGTAGATCGATAGAAATCGTTTTTTTAATGTATTGCTGCCGGTTAGATGTGTGCGTGTGTTTGCCAAGTCAGATGAGGCCCATAGCGATTGCGCATATATATCCGTGAAACTAAATACATATATATATATATATATATATATCTAGTTTCGCGGATGCAGTCGATGCCAGTTCGGGTGCTACCGGACGCTTTGCGTGATACCATTGCGTTTACGGCAGCAGTAACTGCGATAACAATAGCATCAACTAGGACTAACAACGGCAACAAAAACGCAATTGACATATTTCTGAGAATAGAAATACGCTGAGAAATGTTGTCTTTTACATGCGTCTTTATGTGCAGGTGGCCGGCAATAATAACAGCTGCTGTTTCCAGTCAGATAACCAATAGTGTGTCTGTCTCGCATTTGATAGCTGATCGTATCATGGCATTTATTCTTTGGCTCTTCCTTTTAATGTTCCTACCCTACTGTCACGGAACGGTTGGTTCAGTGGACCGTCCCTTGTCCCTCTGAAGTCATTCGTTGAAGCAGCTTCTAACGTGTGCTTCTTAGCTTCGTCTTTCACAACTGCACATGTGCATGCATATGATTGTTTTTCTGTTAAGAGAACATAAAGTTTAAAAGAGAAAATCAACTGAATAGAACAGAAGAGGAAATCTTGTGGTGTACATAAGTTTCTATGGCCAGTATCTATCAATTGCAATCTAGTTGCTAGCTCTTTCGTCGTCTCAACAATTATCATGAACATATCTGGTACAGGTAAGGACCGAAAACACTAAAAGTAATAGTAGCGTTTTTATTCAATAAGGCTACATGGAAAACTGGTCAAGAAATTTTTGTTGAACAATCGAAATGGCCTCCCCATAGAATACCAAGAACGCAAGGCTGAAATGAAAACACGTTTCCTGCCCACGTGCTTACTAGTTCATACCTATTGACTTGTATATCTGTCTTTTTACGTCTTTCTGGTATTATAAGTTGGCCAAAAAAAAAGAGCTTGTTAATGTTTTTACAACAGACAATAATTCCTAATATCCTACTATGTTTGAGCAAAGAGGCTTTACCGGTTGCGGTCGTGCCCCTTCGTTGTCAGTTAACTTGTTTGCCATTTGCTCCAGAGCAGTCCCGTCTATTGCTCCTATAAGAATATAATTCTATCTATTGTGATGTTATTATCTCCATTAGTTTGGATGGATCGGTGATTGCTGGACATTTTCGACTGTCATACTTGGCATTAGCCTATATCTGCAGCTGCGTCTGCCTAAATGGAACTCAGTATCACCTAGCGACCGCCAGTATATCACCGTCACCGCCGCCGTCGTCATCGGTGTGATTCTCATTTGACAAAATCATTTTGTAGTTTTAAGCAAAATGTTCTCTCTATCCTGCAACGACGTTTTTGTTCTTTAGTGAATAGTGAAATGACACAGTGTCGGCTGTGACGGCGATGATGATGATGATGAGCTATTAGCTACCGTCGCCACCGCAACTAAAACAACGGCTGCAGGACATACGCTGAAGACCTCAACGAATACTTGACCTAGAATGGGGCGGCCGTACACAATGAGAATTGCGTAGCAGTTCACTATAACGTGCTCAAATGATCACCGAACCCAGGGGTCGCATTCTGGTGGCACACGCACGCCTCTTCAGCTGTTACTACTACAATTGACAGATATGCGGCTTGCGGATAAGAAAAGCTATTAATCCAAATACTCAGCTTCTGTTTGCAGACGTATGCGACGAGAGTACACATACGTCGATGATCCGTCACTTCAGATCATGAATGTCCGATCAGTGATACGATCAGCTTGTTGATACGCGTCCTCGTCCGATTCTCTCAGTCAGCGTTACCGCTGCCTCCGCTATTCCGCTACTTGATGTTATCGTTGCTTTATACAAAAGCCGACGGACAGCTGATATCAGCTGCTGAGAGGATAGCAGCCGTCCTGGTAGATATTGAAATGTCATTAGCTGTGAAGCCTGTCAGTTCGCTGCGAAAAAGCTTTTGGCTTGTTGTTTGTTAGCGATTCTGTCTCGTGATAGCGTTTGGGTCGCCGACTGGAGCTTTTGGGCTTCCTCTTCTACCTGAACCGTTTGCGCTTAGTAGTCGAGAAGTTAATGACAAGCCCTTGATTTGGTGATGCCGACGCAGCCAAAACGGTTCGAGGTGTGAACAGCTGATTGCTTTGTTGTTTCCTATTCTAGTCGTAATCAACTATGAGAAATTACGGAGCGTTCAACTTCTGTTAAATTCCGTACGTCCTACGTTCCATTAACGTTATGTATATCAGAGGATAGCACCATAGTCATTAGCTGCAGTAGGGGAGTATCTTCAATTTGGATTCGTAGCGCGGTGGCATGGAACATATAGTCAAAGCGTTCTCACACGTTTTGCCGTATTTTAAAATGATCATTTTACCAAATAATTCCATGATATGACATGCGAAGTGCCTGTTTTGCTAGGTCAATTAAACAAGCCGGTTGATATACATATCTCCATTCATCGCGCTCCGCTATTTTACGTCCTGCCTTTTTCGGATCTTTTCAAAATGGCGATGAGTCCTTTTATTTTCGCCCATTAACCGTACATGCTTATCTACAGTATTGAAACAAGTTTATACTTTTGTTTGTAACCGCACAAAATATCGTACTGTGCATATGAATCGTTCAGGTAATGTCGGCTAATCTTTTTCGTGTCGTTTTTTCTGTGCACTTTTCGAGCCTGTGCCTTCGTAGCCGGCTATTTAGCCACGTTTATTTAATGTTGTCCTGCAAACGTATCTACGTATATACATACTTTTTTGTCTGCTACCATAAAGTATTCTAATTTAAATTTATATATTTTCGTTTATGTTGCGTGTTAATATGCCAAATACATATTATTATTATTGATAAATATTGCAATCACGTGTAAGAGAGTTACTTCGTTTCTGCATCGGCATTTTAATTGTGACCATCTGTCATTGTGTCGTGGATAAATGTTCGCAATAATCAAAGACATGGCATAGTTATTAACTTGATAGAATTGTACTACTTAGATAAACTTGTTTAAGAGCATATGTCATATAGGGACAGATAGGCGTCGGCTTAGATGGCTATATCTCGTCTGGTATTTTGCGTTACGAACTATTACGGCCACCTATCAGAAGTATATTACTAAGAATAACATGATGACGATGCGTGTACAAACCAGCTACTTCTGACTCTTTTTAGTCGAATATATTCCGCAATATTTAAACTTGCCATTGATATTCTTTTTTTTTTTTCTAATTTATTCTGCGTACGTCGTCCGTCGTACTCACCGTTTATATTCAGCCGCTATGCCGCCAATGTTTTTATAGCTGTTGATTGCTGCTAACAGAATCTAACGGGACGGTGATATGAGACGCAATGTCTCTCGATGTTTGATCGGGTGCGCTCAACTTCAGTACCGTCCGAGTATTGCTGTTACTATAAACTGGAAACAAGCATAAATACGAATAAATGGAACCTGTTCAAGGTCAAAAGGTAGTTTTATAGTTATAGCCTGTGTTCCATGCTTAATTCATGCTTCTATCCAGCTTTCTTAGCGGGTGAAATTGTATGTATGTGCATAGCTATTAGATCTGCAATGCTACATATAAATTATTATAAGTCATGCAATTTTCAATCGCAGACACGTGCGCAAAAAATTACGATTAGTACTGTTATGCCTACAAAGTCATTGGTACCTTACTTATAGTGTGGGCAGGATAGGTTCGTCTGATAAGTTTAGTGGTACGTCCATCCTCTATCGGCCGGTTCGTGTCATCTGACCAAATAAGTGTCCATGCAAAATTAGGAATAATTTTAACATCCACATACGACCAGCACCGTTGGCTAATCGCTTTATATAGACAATGGATAGGAGCTGTTATTTGCCGTCACGTAGGCGATGTTAATCACCATAATTTTGTAGAAAATGATGATGCTCCAAGAATGTTTGATTGCCTACGTATATGTATATATGTTCGTTTTACAAGAAAAAAACTTTACTCTGTCTTGTACGAACCATTAGATAACGAGAAATACGCAAAATGCAGAATGTTCCGGATCGTATTTAGCGGCTCTGTGCCGTCGGTACCTGTTGGTGTTCATGTACGTATAGTTATTGTTGAACTGTAACTATTCCAACGTTTTATGTAAGTATATATAGTCACAGATCTCAAGTACCCGATAAATGCAACCGTGATACTGCTACCGCTAAAATACATACAAAATCGCTTTGCGTGCTTTTGTTGCTGCTGCTGCTACAGCGGTCGGCGAGTGAGTAAGAAAGGGTGACAAAAGTCTGTTTTTATTGACTCTATTGTGATTTTCCATGCGATCTTCGTTTTTGTTTTCTCCCATCCACCGTGCTATTGTTGCGTCTTCTTCTAGAGCGACGCGCCGTACGCCTGGTGATCATTGAAGCAGCATCTTCTACTTCTGACGCTGCTCCACTGACGAGACGGCACGATGTTGTTCACGACGCGGTGATATTCTCCCACCGCTTCAAATTCGCTTTGGATATGACATAGAAAAGCTGGCAACATTCAGCATTCGTTCGAAGATAACCTCACCTAACGAATTCCTTAATGGGACTAAAATGTTACCGCCATCATTGTTACTACTGAACGGACACAGTACCCGTAGCGAGATGAAGCGACGCTGAGATGTATGAACCGTAATGGAAAGCAAGGTGTCGAAACGTTATTGCTACGTTATACGAAACGTTATATTCGCGAGATTCTAACTGATTTTTTAAGTGGGCAAACTTTGCTCGAGGGAAAATTTGATGACGCGATGACTATAATAATAATAATAATAATAATGAACGTAATTCCGGCGATGACGATGGCAGCACGAGAGAAAGCTGGAAGCAAATAAACGATAAAGTAAAGCAGAGGTTTTGAAACCGGGTGTCAAATCGCTTGTAACGCTGTTAGACCGTCGAACGTATTTGCGCGCAACAGCGACAAGCCAAACTATGTCAGCTCTCGTTAGTTTTAATTTTGCTGGTACACAAGCTAGCATGCGAGGTCAGCGTTTCATCCGCACCTGGCTGATCAATGAAGAGGCTGAAAAGTACTTCTGACCCGTTCCTCGGATGATACGAAATACCACCTTTACGTAAGGTCTCTATGTCTTCAGCTCATGCTCTGCTACACAGCTGTTCAACTTGGTACTGCTACTTCTTTTGAGTAACATTTAGGTCTTACAACTTGTAGCGAAATTAGAAGGCCCGGAACGAGAAGGTGCCGCCACAACGATCACTCCGGCCGTCATAGATGATTACCATTATGGTCGTATTGTTGTTATTATCTTTATATGCATAATGTGTGGCTTGCCAAAGGACAAAAAACTACTTTAGAAAAAAGTAGATCGCATTCGACCAGCACTTTAGTGACTCCTATCATAGGAAATAGAAAAAATCCACTCGTTGTTGTTACTCTCGTTACGACTATTCGTACTCTTATCGCTGCTACTGCCAGGCAGAAGTTCCGCTGGGTTCGTGTTGTTATGGTTACCTTAGTATATATAAGTTACTAGTGGCGTGTTGACGCATGGTGACTATTTGATCTGCGTGTCTTTCGTGGTCCCATCCGTGGGTCCCATGTCGGGCCGGCGCTAGTGTGGTCGGAGCATAGCGGTTGTTATTATTATTATGGCCTTCGAGTGGCACCTATTACGACATTGACACCCTTGTAACAGCGTTTTAAGAATTACACACACGTATACATAACAACTATTTAGAATAGAGTCGAACTAAATTTTTGCTGCCACTTAATTGTGGCTATCGTTAATCTATTTATGCAGCCATTGTCAACAGTTGGCTATTCACCGTAGGAAACATCTGTCCCTCTAGGTGAGCCCTTAAGCAGCCTAAAGTAACCCGAAAGGCCAATATGACAGTTGTGAAGCTGCGGACTTAGCTGGACGATAAATCCTAGGTTTAGTTTCAATATTTATCAGTCGGTTTCCTATATTATTCTCCGTATTATCTAATGTTTCTATCGGTGTCGCCAAGCATGTGTCAATAAAGCAAACATTTTTTTATACTAATCTTACCGTTTAATCTAAACACATTGAACCTGGTTCGAGTTTCCAAACAGGAGATCTGAAGACGTGTGTGTCTTTAAAGAGAATTCCTTCTTTGAGAGATAGAAACAATCCATTTATATTATATTCTGATCATCATAGTAGCATTCATCTAATACGTAGATCACTGCGTATCATCAGCATCACCGTGATGCGGGCGGTTTCATGACCGTCGTGACGATTCATAAAGACATCTTTCTCTTGCCATATTCATACATAAGATACCTCGGTGTCTATCGATATATTCTGACAGCACGATTATATCTTAGACAGCCGCGTTTCCTGCGTAAACTGAAGGGCAATGGACATTAGTTAGTGGTCAAGAAAATTTTCCGTAGTAATGAGAGAGTTCCGCTGCGATAAAGGAATGTTAACTTCGTCCCTGTTGCTTTCCGTTCCGAAACGGTCAGCTCAAAACGAGCACCTCGTCTAGCCAGTCGATTTATGCGTGCTATCAACGCGTATGCTCGTACACTGCGCGCGTACTTTTTTGGCGCGCATGCTCATCTGGATATAGCGGCCAGTTTTTTCCATTTGTTTTTAAGAGTTGAACATAAGAGAATAATAAAAACATGTTCATTAACATCAGATTAATTGCCCGTTAGTGGGTCAGCTATGGAGTGCCAGATAAACACCGTTTTCACCTATTCATAGGTGGTGAAGCATCGATTCAGCGACGATCAGCGTCGCGCTGTCTACGTCAAATCCGCTGACATCGGCGGCCGTCGACAAAGATTCCTGTTGATGTGACACGTCGCTCCCGCATTTGCCAAATATTTCGCCCCTCAGCCCTCCGTCGCCCTCTAGGGTAGGGCTCTTTTGCCAATGAGGATCGGTTTGCTGGTGACAGCGATAGCTGTTGTTACAAAACGAGGACGGAATTCCTCTCCGCCATTGGCGACTGTGACTGTTGTTGCCACGATCGTGGCTGCCGGCCGCTATGTCGGCAAGTGCGGTCTGTGGCTTCCCTGTTCCCTGATAACCGCCGCTGATCAGCATCAGTGGCAATGCGTAATGAGCTGGCGGCGTCAAGCATCTTGTCGCCCGTTAAATCCATTGAAATCTGAACAGCACTATGAGATAGGCGGGCACGATTTCATTGATACGCCGTCAGCATTGGTAGGGGCGACCTTGTATTCCGCCTGTTTGGCGTTCTGTTGAGCGATCTAATATTAGAAATAACTCAACGATGTAAAGCATACACACAATAATACGTACACTGCAAAGACATTGTTGGTACCATTTCTTTTTTCAGCGATTTGAAAATCGAAAGTTCAGACGGAATGCATTCCGTTACTTAGTGTTTGTTCTGTGCGAACGACGTTCACAGTGATATTGATGCCAGTTTAAGCGCATACACTTAGCAGATCAGTGGGGATCTTATATTGTATTTCTGCCATCATAATTATCACCCCCCCAGCATATGGAAGTTTAGCAACGAATAGCTCAATAATAAACGTTTCACAAGTTCGATCGTTCGACTAGCGCTACTAATATAGGAGAGTGATTGCCGGTCTGTTTATCAATAACGGCTGATCCTTCTGGTGACGGATGGTGGGCATGAGCTGGTTCATGGTAGACAACAAATAGATACGGTATATACACATCTCGTATGTCAAGTGTAGCTGCAAATATCCTTGTTTTAGAAAAATATCAGGACTTGATACTTGAGTAGTAATTTGAAAGGCATACGGATCACTGAAGCCTATGTTATTCGTTGATAGACTCAAACGTAATATCAGTTTCCGTCGCATGAACTATAAATCAATGCCACTATGACATGTGATGCATTGGGACTTTTCATTGATTTGCCTTGTTCTCTTTATTATTTTCACAATCTGATCTTCATTAGTGGAACTATTGGCTGACCCGCTGCAGTTAAAGAATTCCTGAGAATTATCGTGTCTACGCGTATGATTACCTCACGCTAATTGCAAATCACGAACCTTCTATTCATTCCAAGGGCTCATGGGCAAGTGCTGGCCCCAGGACACTGCCCTACATTTTCGTTCACTGCTATTGTTGCCCCTCAAAGCTGAACTAAGAAACAAATGTACTTAGAAATAACCAGCTCTACAGTTGGCGTTACGGTGACGTACGAGCAGAGTCCAGGTCGGCCAAGTCCCTCATGGTCCCAAAACCATCGCCAAACATATGATACTTACGTACCTACTATAAGGGGACCAGGATGTAAGTGGTAAGTCGTTGGTTCTCGATCTAGCGTTGTACCAAATAGGAGAAAAGATATTCAGACGGAACTTCACGTTTGCACACAGCTTTCGGCTGCTGCTGCTGCTGCTGCCAGCTTCTCAGAGCAATCACAGCAGCCGAAGTACGGTGCTGTTAGATTAATAGTAGCAACCGCATTGGCGACGGTAGCTCTCATACATTCAATGTTGTTATTCGGAAACGACTGCTGCTTCTACTGTTTTGCGAGCAGTATAAAGAGAAAACCATGAAGAATAACAATGATGATGAAGAGTGATTGTGGGACGATTGGTCGACGGCTGGGATCAAGAGATCGTTGGTGGCCTACAAAAGGACTTATGTGAGTAGGCGTCAATGGGGAACTTTTCAATAGTAGTATACATTTTCCTTTGATCCATGATGGTTGATGCTGCTGTTGTCACAAGTTGTTCTGCCTTCACGGCCATTATCAACACCGCTGCTGCTGTATCTCAAGTGGCTACAAGTAGTAATAGTAGCACCAGCAGTAATTTATGGGGTAGTTGTATTGTAGAGTGTTCGCGGCATTCGTTGCCCCTATTCAATCACTGAACTATATAATAAATACAATAACAGGCTAAATAGCCAGCTGATTCTTTGTCTGACGCAGGGGTGACGCGATTACAAGTATTATACTGACTAACTTCAGTAGTAACTGAGGTTGGCTGAGATCGCTAAAATTAGTGTCGCAAAGAACGAGCAGAAAGAAAAAGGCTGAAGGCTGGGTGAAGAACCAAAATGCTTCAGTTAAGAAGTCATAGCCGTAATAGAAACAACAGTTTCCTATTACCGTTACTAACGATAATAATAATTATCACTGTGCCAACAATAGTTGAGCAGGATACTTAGGCTACGATAACGACGTTAATGGTTATCAGGGTGGTGGTGGTGGTGATGATGGGAATATGCAAAATTGTATCAATACTATACAAATATAAAAAAAATGTTAGGATAAATGATGGACGTTCGCAATTTTTTAACCGCGTAGCGTATATAACTCTGGTAGAGTAATATGTACTTTCGACTTTGTCTTTGACAAGGAAGCCAATCACCACAACGACTCCAGGAAGTTAGCATGATCCTTTGATAATTATAAAAAAAAAAAAAAAAAAAAAGCTATAATGCTAATAGTACGCTTCGGATATATTGTCCTTTAGCACATATTATCCAGATGTGCACATGTGCTTTTGACATAACGCAAACGGCGGATATGACCGTCAAATCCAAGGTCACTTTGTGTTCATCAAATCACTGTTGTGATAAGTCGCATCGGTTGACTGAGCATTTAAACTGTTATTTATCCGTTTCGATTCTGTCACAGAGGAACGTAAAACATTTCTGTATTTACGCATGTTTTTCCGAGTGCCTGTCAGCCTTCGCACTCCCCCCCCCCCCCCGCCCTAGTAGGATGCACTATTGTTTCGGTGGAAATGAAAATGCAGTCTGTCAAAAACGTGCGTCGAATTAATATTATAACTCTAAAGATTGTTTTAGAGATATTTTCAATGTATGTCTAGATATTCTAGTGGCTGACAGCCTCTGTAATCAGCTAACAAAGCGGTAGTTTGAACGATCTTCTATTCAAATAGTTTCTCTTGGTCGTACATGCAGTCGTTTGTTACCATTCAAATCCTGGGTAAAAAAAGGCCTGTTGTAAAAACGAAAAGCTGTAAGCGAACCAAAGTTACTTTTCTATTATAGAAAATACTTATTATTTGATAAAAGGACACCCGTAATTAATAAATTAATTTTCATGTTTATTTTTCTTGCATATTATTTTTCCAAATTTCAGATGTGTAGTGCACATATGTCATTGGGCAACCAGGCGGACCCTCATTATCGAGCCGTGTGTCGCGCCTTCGTCGCCGAGTGGCTTGAACTTACCACCTTCCTCCGGGAAGTTTCCAAAGGAACCAAAGTTCGTTGAAACATCAATAATTTCCAAGTCATTCTAGTATTAACTTTATAAACTTTTATATTTATTTTTTATTTTTAGTTTTATATATATATATATATATATATATATATATATATATGTATGTAATTTTATTATTTTTATACTTATATATATTTTATAAAAATCTATTTATCACTTTCGCCATGTACGTATAGACAGTGCCATTACTTTCCGTCATATTACGCTAAAATTCCTATTTGGTTGTTAGCTTTGTGATTAAGCCCAATATATAAAAGCTGCACTTAATGCCCACACCTTTGTGCTGGCATCCTGTTACTAATACAGCACAGGACATCCTGGAAAGGCTTCAAGCCAAGAATTAACGGAATCAAATGTTCCTTACATGTTTTAAACTAGTCGTGGGAGAAGTTATCGGTAGCGTAATTATCGATAACTTCTCCGCCGACCGATGACGACCCACAAACGCAAAGTCGGTACTTAGTGAATTTGTTCGGTGCTTTGTTTAGTTGCTTTTGTTGGCCTATTCAATAAAAACATATCTCTAATGTTATTAAATGCAATAAATTATGTATCCCAATAAAACGATGAAAAAAATGCAGGGAGCATGATCTTAAAACTTTGTCGCAGATTTTTGAATTTGCCGCTTCACCGTATACGACCAGAAATTTCGATTCGAAAAGTAGACAGGATTGCATCATCTCGAAGTTCGCTCAATCTATGGGCTACATTTGTGTTAAAAAGCGAAATTCAAACGTTTATCGTGTGTTTTCCTATGGATTGTGTTGCCTTTGTCATGTAGGAACTTCGAAGCAAATCGTATGAGGTTTGCGCGACGGGTGCTGACGATGACGTCTGCAGTAATCTGGACGAGTTGGGTTTCCAGGACTGGGCCAGGCTGTGGGTACAGGTAAGTCTGAGCGCATGAACTGTACAATAATAGTAGTAATAATAAAATGTCTTCTTGCTTAACCTTAACCTATTATGTCTTGTGTTGAATATGTTAATCAAACTCAAGTGCGACATACATAATGTATATACCCCTATATGTGTGTTACGGCGCAGTATCGTACGGCGCGTGTCTTCTATTTTCTGCTTGGCCGCTGTCATTAGCAATTGTGAGCCGTATTCTTCTTAATCGTTTCCATACAACCAAATATCGGCTACGTCCTGCTCCTTAAAACATGTCAGCCGTACGAAATACAAACGGAGGTACTGAAGAGATATATCATCATTGTAATGCTTTGCTGTGATGCGATAACAATATTTTCTTATCTCAACAGCTTTTCAAGATCTGATCAAGCGTACACAAAATTTTAATGTGTGCAGTGTATTTTTATATCACGAAATCTATAACACTCCTAATTTATTTGAATAACGCGCCGCACTTTGTCGCACGTGTACTGCCTAGAAGATGACTAGGGCAACTAAACTTTTCAAAGGAAAAAGCCCAGGCTGTTTGCCCTTGAAGTTAAAACTAGTTTTGTGAACAAGCAGATGGTCTTCAATACAGTGAAATACGGCTTAGCTGGAGTTTTAATGTGAACTTTTACAGTTATCGAAAATCTTAAGAGGTAAAATGTAGTTCGCTAGCACAAGTAATTGACCAGCGTGGATCTATTAATTTAATTTTATAAATTAGAGGGGAATGACACTACGCAGCCATTTTTTCATTGACGAATAATTCAGAGCAGATATTCACAGTGGAGTACAACTCAATTGATTTCTTTAGAAAGATAATAACGTTACAGACAGGTACGATTACACTTCATTCATCCAACTCTATCTCAACACCAATCGCTTTTTTCTTAGCACGACTTATTCCTTACCTAGGACAAGTTCCCAGACCTGTCCTCTTTAACGGTATAGCCTAAGCAACAGATGCTGAAGGTCGATCAATTTCTGAGTGTAAATCTGAAACTTCTTCCTTTGTTATCTATTCATGATAACCCGAGTTATCAGTACTCGGTCTCGTGATACTAATGCTGGTTGGAAGGCTAGCAACCGTTCGTCACTAGCTCAATCCCCGACTTTAGCCTGTAGACAATCCAAACTTCCACCCAGGCGACAATATATATTTAAGAGATAGTAAATTGTGATGCATTTTGAAGTGAAAATAAACAAACTCATGCTCGGAATACCTTCTGTAAAGATAAAGTGAACTATCAGCTATCTATCTCAAACAGAACGCAGTTTCATTTTTGCTTTTATTTGTCAACCCACTAAAGCCATCCCTCCAGCACAGCCAGCCGTGATTGTTTTTCCTCTAATGACAAAATTTAGTATAACCTATTTCAACTTCGACAATATCGTAGCTTTGGCCAGTTGCTGAATAATATGAGTGCGCACCGTCGCTTTCGTATTGGTGTTATCGTATCGTAAAATGTGACGTATTATAGCACTCTGTGCTTATGGCTGTCCATTTACTCGTTAGTTATTCATTCGGCTGATTTTTCTCTACTGTTTGTCTTGAGTGAGTCAAATCAGCGAGCAAAGTTTGAACTATCTACAATAGGGAAACACTTCATCGACATTAGCAGCTCAGCATTGCAAATAGCAACGTTATTGTTGTTGTTTTTGCTATCGTACTTTTTTTTTTACTTCATCTAATTGAATTCGTTCGACTTTTTGTTTGATCACGCAAAACGCGATCCAAAGATGTGACCTACAAAAACTGTTTACCTTTTCCAATGTTTCGATAGGATCAAGTCGATTCTAGCCAAGATTATGACAATGGTAATAGTGTGTGTGACTTAACAGTGAGGGGTAGAGTGACGCTGATTTCTTCTGAGGGGTATGTTAATAGAACGACACACACACACACAAACACACACAGGAGCGAACTCCACTGGGGCCCTCCAATGTGGGTTGATCCTTATCGTCAACAGAAATCTTCGTTATGCCCCGCCTCGCCGTGTATAGTGTAAAGACAAGATTTCCCTGCTTGCTTGAGTTGACACTTCCTTGAGTGACTTTAAATCAGTTGAACTTATAGGATAGAATCAGGAACTTGATGACGGGCGGTAATTTATAGTTTCAGGTTGTTTATTGCTGTTAAATTAATGTGCGTAATATATATATAAGTAATATATATATATATATATATATATGTAATCTGTACATATGCATTGTCCAGTACATACTCGAAACTTTTGTAGCGTTGTGTCATGTTAAAAGTTACGTTGTAATAAAAATAGTTCTATCTAATAGTTCGAAGGATCAAAGTAACTTCCCATTCAGCTTTCGTTTTCTGTAATCTTGACTATCTACTTACCTTTAGTGGATTAAAGTGTCAATGCTGCACGCGAAGGGCTCTACAAAGATGACTATACTGGACTTTAGAAATTAGTAAAATATATCTATAGCATATACGTATAGGTACTAGAATCTGTGAAGTGATTGAAATCTTGTGTAGCTCGTCTTTAGATTGCTGTACAAAATAGAGCGTTTCCAACCTTCCTCCGTTCAAGTTTATGTTTATATCCAATATAAAAGGTGCAAGTAAACTTTACTAAAAAGTTTAAAAAATATACTCATATATTCCTAAGATATGAGGTCTCGAATAATCTAAATCATATGTTCTGCTCCGTGCTACAAGGTAATCCGCGAATTGAGACAGGGCGTGGTATTAAAGAAGGTACGATTAGATCATCTTCCACAGACGGAACCGTCGATTGAGTACGAACTTACTCCATACGAAATGCTACTCGATGATATACGAAGTCGAAGATACAAACTGAATAAGGTTAGTAAATAAACCAGCATAACTTGCCTTAGATGATAGATTAAAAGTTAGTGTATTTAGTATATACATGACTATATAACACTATATAATACAGTTTCACGTACGCATTCAGGTAGAAATATCAAAAAGCATTTAGTAAATTTTACTTTTACTGATAAAAGATAATCTTGTATGAAACACAGTATTTACTTAAAGAACAAAATAGTAAGATGCTTCTTATGTGTTGTTCGTATATAAATGTTACCCTCGTAAAGCGTGCCTCTATTTTGTTCCGGTGTCGTTTAAAATGTGGCAATTTCGATTATAATGTCGCATATGGTATTATTTTTGTTATTACTATATTCAGGTGCTGGGAATTATCGAGAGTGGTTGTTGTTAGGGTCATGTAGTAGTCTAGGTTTGAATCTGAATGTAGAGACTTTAGTTTCACGCAGCCATCTGATAGATGGCAGTGCCGAACGTATTACTCGAACCAATTTGTCTAAATATAAGGAAAGCCAATTCCGAAACCTTACTAACTTCAAGGTTCAAGAAATGTATGTCATTTACATGGGTAAATGTTCACCTGAAAGAGAACAGTAACTATGCAATAAGAGCCATTATTGTCTAGATGCTAAAGTACTATTAATTATCATTATATTAGGATGGCGTTATATACTGCTATTACAGTTCAGCGTGGTTACAGTTGGATGAAATGTTACATGATGGTTTTAAAGGAGCACCAAAGGCATGCTTTAAACAATAATCATTCTATTTAGTCATTGTATTCCGGTGCGCTCTATTAGTGTTCGCAATGCCATTTTTTCCATTGTGCCATTTGGTTGTCTGTCTGTCGACGATTCTGAAGATATAAATTCACGCATAAAACAAGCCAGCTATTGTTTCACGAGTACGAGCGTGAATAATATAAATATAATTGTAAAAAATTATATCTAGAACGTGAGAATATATGTTTTCATTGTAACATAAATTGTCGTATTAAAAATATACATCGAAAGAATGAGCCAAAACGTCAAATTACCTGCATACGCATTTGTGTTGACTATTTTTTAACACAAAATATCCACTTTCCTACGGTGAATCGGTGTTTTTTATACGAAATAGGTGATGGTAAATGGTGAGCTGCCCCCGCGAGTGAAAAAGGACGCATTTGCATTGATTCTTGAGTTTATTCGGTCGCGTCCTCCACTCGTGCCGGTCGGCCAGCGAAGATTGAAACAGCTCCCGCCAAAGGAACCTCCACTTCACGAACGGCTTATGGATGCTATTCGACAACAACATCGGCTACGACATGTCACGACGCGATACTCTTCCATTCTCGACTATGGCTGGAGTTTCGGTGAGTACGCCTTTTTCTATAAGTTGCATTTCAGGTTCAACGAAAGCCGAACATTTCTCCTATTCGTGTAGCGATATAGAGAACCAAAAGTGTCACTACGCTGGCTAGGTGTCCCACACTAAACTGGAACAAAAACGAGGAAACAAACGATATCAGCCCCTCTAATAATAGGACCTACGTTTCACAAAATTTTAAAGACATATAATTATTAAGCCACAAACGAAAAAAACGTAAACTGTTGTTTTTTTATGAAATTTGTTTTTTCGCATGTGGCCAATACTATCTATAGTCCTATCTATATACGTCTACATAAATACACTGGTGCACCGCAGCGTGCATATAAATTGTATACATTTATAGCCAAGCGGCCGTAACGTCACACAGTGTAGTTGACGGATGACAAAAATGGCGACATAATCAGGGATCGCAAATAGAGTAATCTTTCTGACAGTTTGTTTGGCCTGTGCCAGTTCATCGCGATCATCATCGACGCGACAATCAGACCCACACCTAAAAGGGTATCAATTTTGTCATGCTGTCGTCACGAGATAAGCGAAAAAGCTCTATCTAGACAATATTATGATCATCACTGGAGCATAAACGGCGAAAAAAAAGAGATAGATGCTGCCTTTTCTGGCTACTCGCAGCAAAGGTCGAGGTAGTAAACATCGCTCAGCCTCTCTTCAATAAAGAAGGTAAAAAATCCAACTCAACCTCTTGCTTTCGGCGGCATAGGCGACGCAAAAAAAAATCGAATTCTTCAAAGTGGTGCAGCTTTTCTCACGCTACGTTCGTTCTAGCAGCCGGATGTTATACAGACACGTGTTTTTATTCTGTTTGTGGTGATTTATCCTCATTTGCGTATCGGAATTTTACTATTTCCATTATATGATTGTTTTTATTATTACGTATTGGTTATACGAATATAGAAAGAAGTGTAGTTAGTACGTTCATACGTTTTACGAATTCCTGCTCATTAGCTAACATCAACGAACTATTGACCGTTGACTTGTGCTTATGTTTGGAAACGAATCATAGCCTCAACTGTTAATTTCAGTCATTTGTGTGCTGAATTATATATTCACCCGTCGCATTCACTAGTGCTCATGTCTCAAATGGAGACGTTATAGGGAATCTACTCCCGGGCCAAATGATACATTTCCGATAATCGTTATCAGATAGGGATGGCGAAAAGGGTTTCCTTTTTCTCGGTTTAACAGACAGCATCGATTCAGTTAGTGGTTTTAATAATTTGCTCCATGAAGTTTTATTGCATAGAAACCGCAAGAAAGTTGAAATAATCGTATTTATCGTTGTATTTCGGACAGCTTCAAGGATATCTGTTAAAAGGCGTTCACATGTACCATCTAAACGAACGTAAA
Organism: Varroa jacobsoni; assembly: GCF_002532875.2. NCBI lineage: Eukaryota > Metazoa > Arthropoda > Arachnida > Mesostigmata > Varroidae > Varroa > Varroa jacobsoni. Next base: position 150,946 of record NW_019213500.1, read on the forward strand.
AGTATGAATTTTGCAAGAAATTTCCATTTTTTTTAGGTATAACCCCACTCTTTAGTACACAACAAGCAATCTCCTAGCGTAAAGATGTGGAATTTAAGAAAATAGTTTTCATCTTATATATTCTGCAAAAATCTCATTTAAAATAAAGCTTTTTGCATGATGATCCAATTGAGTCCTTTCCCATTTATGCTTAATCCTCGAAAGCTTTGTAGTGGTGCTACATATATCAGTAGTTCGATTTAGCGACTTTAGTATGGATCAGCTCTGACTAATACAAAATATCGTAACTGAAAAACAAGACAAGAAATAGTGTACACAAATCGATATATAATATTATAGTTTAGCGCGGTAGGACAAGATATTTTAAGTAATAAATTAATGTTTGCGACACGTGCCTAAATCACATTCAACTTTTACATACGCCGAGGACAGTTCGCGGTACCTTCTATAAACAATAGCTGCCTAATGTTTTATTTGTCCACAATATAGTATATTAATTTTACTATAGAAATAATGTTTAATTGAACTAACAGTTGTAATTTTCTCAGAGTTTCGCTGAATTTGTTTTTTTAACCTGTATAGCAAGCCTTCTTATTTTCAGGTTATTGTCCTCGAAACATTTTTGATTAGTTGATGTATTTAAAAAAAAAAAAAAAAAATATATATATATATATATATATGTATATATATATAGCGGCTTGAAGAAGATTATGACAGCAAAAATAAGCTGTCGAGTACGCTGTAAAAAGGAATGTTTGCCATAGTAGAATAATGCGATGTTTAACTTCGCTATGTCGTGCGAAACACCATTTTTAAAGTTTTACTTCCTTATTCTGGACGGTAAGAGACTGCCGTACTCTGTGCATGCGTGAGGCTGCTATTACTCAAATCGCGCACTTGCTTTTCTTTTCATCCGAAACCGATGTCTATTGCCGTTGAATTGATACTACAACAAAACAGTTGGCTGATCTGTTCTGTATTATGCGACGCAATGTTGTATGCTATGCCTTCAAAATTTGGCGTCTACTGCTGCATATTTGCGTCTCTGACTTTACGAAATTCTGTCTAATGCATATACCGTCAAGCGTTATGGTTCCGTTGTCTTTGTTAGGATGAACGGAGTGGCGCAAGAAATCACTTTTTTTTAATTTATGATTTTCCAGTGTTTTTTTCCTGCATTGAAATTTCGTTGCCTAAACATTCGTGATGATTACATGCAAGCTGACCATTAGAGGCAGTTCAATTATAGGATGCCGCTTTATGTTAAGTGTCTGACGGACCCACTGTTTTGCGCCGGAGGATTATTCGTTTATATAGCGTAGGCTGCACCTACTTCAGGAACTAGTTCCGGATCAAGAGCTAAGTGAATTTGTGTGACAGAGATTACTTCTGTTAAAATTATTATTACTCTTCTTGAATTACCTTGACAAAATAACGTTCGGCATCGATCTCTTCTCCGAATGATGCGCATATAACATTACCCATTTAAGGTAATTTTGGCGGTTATGACTATTTATATAAATAAATTTGTTTCGAAGGGCATCTTACGATAATGGTACGGGTAAAAATAGTATCCGCAATTTTATTAGCAGACTTAGAAGCAAATTTTTAAATTTGTTTTTAGACAAAAGAGTGTTTTGTAAACTTTTTTTCTACGCATATATACATGCTTGTCTTACCAAGTGTTATCATTATGGCTATCACCATCTATTGTTTTACTATTATTATTACTGTCTGGAAATGTGTTTCAGGGCTGCCAGGGCAAGGCCTGACGAGTCTGACCTCGTGAATGCTTGTATGTAATTTGTTTGTAATGTTTTTCTACACTGTTGGTTCTTCTTTCGGTGATAAACGATGCCACCACCCCATCGTAATGATGTTCCGTGCCGTAACAGCTCGACTGTCTTACACAGTAGCAATATCTACTTCCTCAGTGGCGTTTTGCCCATTATCAACTTTGCCGCGAAGCTGGCTGACCCCTGAAAAGTTGTTCATTTTATTCAGCAAAGGCAGTGACGGCTTTATAAGCACATACAAACAACCTCGATTCAGATATGTTGTTTTCTAGCCCTGTATTGCAATACTGTTGTAACGTATCCTTCGTGGCCGAAAATTTTACTTGTTAGCCCTTTTTGGAAATCTTATCCAAACAACCACAATGAACCAACTGTATATGTGCTTGTCTCATAGTGACAACACGTAAGTTAAACGAGCCGTTCCTTATGTTGTTCCCATTAGCGCATATTAGCTATGCATTCTATTAATATTATGTGAGACCAACATTACAGTCACAGCCGTCACCTTAAATGAGTAACATGATACGCATGTTCTGCATAGCAAATAGTGCGTCTTTTAATCTCCTGCTCTTGATTTACGTCATTAATAATTCACACACACATACACATAAATGCGCACATATTCATGTGAATCGTAGTTGCATTCTTGACGTTTCTATTTTCCGTCTGACTGTGTCTGTGCGCCGTTTCGCAGGGTTCCTTTTTACCACAAGCAACACTGCTGAATAAAGGCTAGCGGCCTGAAGTTATCTTTCTAACATAGTTTCTATTGTATATTTAAGAATTTCAACAGCAACTTGATATAACACTTGTTCGTGAACTGGATAAAAGGAGTGGAAGAAAAGAGTTTTCTTTCTATGACAGTGTCTACGTGTGAAAGCTAACGATTAAAGCGATACTACATCTAGTAACTGTACCTACTAGTACAACGAATGAGGCATTTCGTTAGATACTTATAATGATATTTCTAATGACGAATTTAGATGATCTATGATTGCCTGGAGGATTTCGTGTTCTTTTCCTACACCTGAATATGGCCATGGATGTTAGATTATTTTGACAATTATAGGATACGACATTGAAGCATGTTGACATATGACATCTTGATGATGACATGGAGTTTCAGGCTTCATTTTCGAAATTAGTAATCGTCCTCTCGAGTCAGGGATGCTTTTATATTTCACTGTTCTGTCATATTATTACATGTCAATATTAACAAATGGCCAATTTTTCGAGATACTTAACGTATCCTACTCTAACCCAGAGCTATAAGATCATAATAATCAGCAACGCATTTACGTGCACTTTTGTTGTAGCTGGATTATGATTGTTGCATTTCAGTTTTGATTTTTGTTTCAATGGCTTGCTAGAATTGTGTTTTTTTTTGAATTTCTGTATTTGACCGTTTGTTATCGCTCGCTGTATCTATCAAACACGATCTTTTCCCCCTTTTCTATAACCAACTTGTAGGCAAACCTCCATAATGCGCAAATGACAAACCGCATATTTAACTTAGAGCCCCTAAGGATAGTTAAGTAGATCATAGAGGTGAGCATTAAATAAGTTCATATGTTAGAGCCTACTCTCATCGCAGTGCAGTGGCTTGTGTGACGATGATCACAATAATCATTCAGCATCAGTAATCACCCATAAAAGTGGTCTTTTTTCTCTAGAAGCGATTCTGCGACCTCTAAGAACGTTCGTAAGTCATTACGTGCGAGAGATTAGGAGAAGCTTGCCTTGAACTTACAATTTTTGGCTGTTTAAGTTTTCAGTTGACTACTGTACTTTAGTGGAACTTTCGTTCTTCCTTATTTTTTTGGTATACGGAGGAACTTACTCGGAAACAACGGTCATTATCATTTTGCTTGGTTCTCTCTTTATCGAAATGTTTTCTTTTCTTTACCCGTTTTCTAAGTTTCATCACTTTGTATGAAAAAAGTAATTTCCCGGTTTCACATTGCCAGCCCATTTTAGTTTTAATGTATATTCCTGTGGCGTCTAGTTATTGTGGCAATAGTCGCATAATTCAGACGCGACATGTCCTTTAAATGACACACGGTACACCAGCTTCTTTCTTGGGTTCACTCTTGACGAACAAGGTACTGCTGAGCACAGACTGATAACATTTCACATAACGCGGTGCCCCCTTCCCCCACTTCATCGTAAGAGTAAGGTAATAAGTTTTAGACGCTAGACAAACCTCTGTTTTCAGCTGTCTGCCCGCGCAATGACCTCTGCTATCGCTGTTGGTATAGTCAGTGCTGCCGTTGGATAACAAAACCATTACGTCATTTATCTCCTTTTACCCACGCGTACTACCCGGCCGCAGCACAAGCAACGGCAATCATCTATATGCCAGAGCTTCCCTGAGGAATAAACGGCATTACGCTTCTAGTTGCTCGGTGGCTTCTCGTAATCAATCCGCGAATGCATACAACCTGCCTCCTTTAGGAAATATTAGTTAGTGGACCTTAGTGATGGCCGGAAGGGCATCGACTAACCATTACAGTGGGCCTGCACAATGGCCATCGCTGAACTTGCGGTGACCAGCTCGTTGAATTGACTCTGCTCCCGGTCTGTTCCTTTTCAATCGAATGTTTCATCTCTGAACACAATTTTATTGGTGGGTATTACACCCGCCGCTATATAGGATAGAATGAAGAAACTAGCTGAAGTAGTCATCGTACGGAAAAGTAAATATATATGCAAAACAATTGTGTTTAGCCAGTTACTTATTTATTCATTGCTGGATATGCTTCATTGCAACGAAAACACACATGCTTAAATTGGTTGTTATTACATATTATATGACGTATGTGCGTGTAACGCTACCGAAAACAGCTGAGCATGGCATACGTCAGCGAAACGCACAAGCACATTTTCTCTAATGCAGTTTGACGGTGCCCGTTTACTGTCCATCAAACGATACCACAACCCGTTAGAGCAGCCACATTCTGATGCTCGTAATCAGCTGTTCTCCATTCCATTGCGCGACTACGTAAGCTGACGTGATTACTGTGATTTAACACAGATTAGCAAGTGCATCACTCTTCCATTATCCGCTTGCTCTTTCGCCTAAGCATGTCTGTTGTGCTTATTTTGTCGTTAATCGAATCGACAGGAACTTCGTCATTGTCGCTACCGCGTAACCCTCGTCGTAATTATTAGGCTACATTTACTGTATCTTGTGTTTAAATTAGGTAGGGGTACACAATATTTGATAGGACTGATGATGATGATATTTGATAACTCGTTCGTTTTGTAATAACGACCTATTTTGACAGAACAGAGACAGTTACTAGGAAATTTTATAGTAGTAGTAAGTATTTGAAAGCGGGAAAGGGTCCATTATCAAAACTGGTAAAAGGACAATGGACAAACGCAAAAACATATTTTCTCTTCCACTGCCAGATTTGTTAAATAGTAACTATTTTCAACTTGACGATCTCGACTCGGAGAAGAGATCCCGATTGATATCAATATTTCCAATACCATTATATGAAACGAGGCGTTTTTCAACGATGTAGCAACAGCTGAAATTCTATAAACGGTGAACTGAACGGCAGTCAACAACTAATTTAGGCAGGCGCCATCAGTGTTATTACGCACTGGATAAGAGTGACTGTCAGAGATCATCGTGCGTTCTTACTTGCGTAACTCCCAATTTCTTTGGCGGCTAACAAGTAGGTTCCCATGCTCACCTGTGCGATTATGAAACAGACCGAGTTTTTGTTAGCAATAGAATGAAATTCTATGCAGAAGTATACAGTCGAATAACACAACAACGCATTTTGCCCACTATATGTCGCGTAAATGGACATACAAAGCAGAATGATGGAATAATATCGATTGCTTTTACTTCGTTCTCAGCGTCCCCTTTACAATGGTATTTTTACAACATCTCGTTAACATTATTCGCTGTCACCCCCAAGAGATTAATCTGTTTGTAATATATATCGGCAGGACAGTTCGGCAGGACTATCGGCGTTTGGCCAAGACTCAGACATTTTCAAGTTCTTTATTCTTTACATTTTTTTTTACCGTCAGGATCTATCTTTATTTGCCCTTTTCACTTTGTTTGTGTACTCTATTAATTCGATTATTTTTTTTTTTCGTGTGAGCGAAGGGTCTGCTTGCTGATATTGTTATTAGTGTTCATGTTGTTGTTGTCTATTATTATTATTAACGTTGACAATGGCGTTCTATTGCTTAGCTGAATTTACTCACGCGCACTCAGCTTTTTCGACCTTTGCGCAGCATCGACGCGCGCCTAAACAGTGACAGAATTTATACTGCATATTCTGTATTTTAAACATGCGTCAACTAATCTTTAGCCGTCGTATGACGGTCGTGAGTGCGTGGCTGGGTGGTACACTTTATGTATTTGTTTGCAATCGTAACGCTGCCGTTTTGCCATCGTTGCCACAATTGGATAGTAGTTGACAATGTTACCAAGCTGAAGTCGTTCTCTGGATCTTTCTAGTTGCTTTCGGGCTGGCGATGCAGCGGTTATAATGAGTGCTCAACTATCCCACACATGTTCCTGTTGTGGGCATCATCAAAACTTGCGTCGGTGGGGTAAGCGACATTTGCTGACTGGTGATTTGACCCTATCAGTGAGGCGCGACAGATGACTCACTTTGTCATTTCGTTCCAGCTGTGAGCCAGCCGTTGCGTACTGAATTAGCCTCCTGAATAATTTACACATTGAATTGTATAATATGTTAGCGAAAAAAAATGTAACACAAATTGATTCCTACAAATGATTCATCTTTTAGCAGAGTGTGTGAACAATGGTCAAGGTTTATAGGCTATATATAATACAGGTGGCATTTTTATAACATGATAAAGATATTGTGGGGTTAGCGATCCTGGTAGTACTATTTTTGGGATTATATTCTATACTAATACTACATTCTTATTTGATCACACTTATATTACGGGGGAAATAGATCCTGAAATCGTTTTGATAAGTAACCCTCGTTTCCGAAGCCTTAACCACCCAAATAACTGTGCCCGTGCACGATATGTATGCAAACATTGTTAGAAATGAAAGATTACGCAGAATATTTGTTTCTTAATGCATTGCCTTCGGTCACTTCTGTTTTTTGATCTCAGTAAAAAAATAAAGGCGAAAAAGGCTACAAAGAAACAATATATGGCGTATATTAAATACAGCAGGTCTGTACTGCTCTTAGATTCGTAAGTAGGATCGTAGTTCGTATATATAAATAAAAATAAATTCCTTTAAGATACCAGCGCAGATATTTTTGGCTGCCAGTAAGGATAATTTCCCACTAACAAAATGAAGAGAGGTATTTGGGTATCAGAGAATACACCGGTTGTCTTCATTGCGTCCAGCAAAAGTCAAGTGTTTCTTTCCAATAAAAAGGCTCTATGTCCGTTTTCCCATTAGGCCGGGCCGGTGAGAGCCTGTTATTTGAACAGTCATCGTCTTGAATTTGTTTTCACTCTAATTCTGTCTTACCTGGGCGGCGCCATTGGTCGTTATCGTTTGCCGTTGTCTAATTCGAGAACAGCAACACACTTGTTCAAGATTGCCCATGACAATGCCGGACTCTCACTCGTTGTTAGTACTACTACCTCAGTACCTGGAAATTAATATGCTGATAAATTTTTTTAAAGGTCAGACCGATCAGTTGCTAGCGCCAGTTATCATGCGTTGAGAAGTGGTCAATTCTGTACACACACATATAAAATGTCTGTGTGCAAGATGGCGCGTCTAAATAGAGAATTTCTCTTTTTCTCAGTTTTAAGAATGTATCTAAATAAAGGCAGACATTTCAGTGTGCTTTTCTGCACATACTAGAACTGTCTATATTCCTCTATACTCCTATACACCCACAATTTCAAGTCCGAGTCGAGATCTGAACCGTTCACTAGTCATTTTCAAAATATTAATTTTTTAATATGCAAGTTACTCTTCAGTAGCAACCGTACGCCAACGTAATTTTTTTTTAGAATATCGCTCAATTACGCTATATCTATATACGCAAAACTCTAGCTGAATTAAACTTTAGGCTGAGAGGAGGCCAAAAGTGCCAAAAATGCAAGGGCATAAAATGGACGACGAGTTCAAGAGCGAAAGGCAGTCGTATAAAATTCAAAAAGACTCACCGTTAGAGCCCACTTGGGTAAGTACATTGGCAATAGATATTCTCCTCTTTAGAGTGACCTTTAACTTCTGTATAAAAAATCCAGGGGCGCCAAAAAATGCCTTTGTGCTATTTGGATAAATTTAAAATTCAAATCTAAATCCTGTTGAGGACCTTTTGGTTTTTCTAGGAAAGTTTCCTCGAATTTTTGAGGAGCCGCACAAAAACTTCCAATAACGTAGAGCGTCGATTTAGAGTTGAAAAAATGTTTTTTTCTTCTTTGTCTACATTGGTGGGTTCGTCCAGCTTAAAGACATTACAAAATAGCTGATTTTTGCTCAAAATCGTCTTTCTCGTCGTGACGAATCAGCTCTTCTGTTTCAGAAGAAGCGAGCTTTCTTCTGGAATAAAGAGTGGCAAATGAACACGAGTCAGCTGCGGTAAGCAGTCACCAAAGTTTGCCCAAACTTCAAAGGCTATATATCTATAGCCGCGTTAAATTACTAAGTATTATTACTTCTATCTAATTGAGCTGCTTGTAATCGCAATGCAGCTGTTGGTGATACCCTATTATCGAGACGAAATTTCAAAAGTCTGGCCTTACCTTGCTCGTACGGACAGACAATTTTGATTTCCATCGATTTGAAAATGATACTCGCTTTTATATTGTGATTATTTTGTACCAGAGACTTCTTAGTTGAAGCGTGGAAAATATCAATGCGAACTTTCAAATTTGATGCGGTCTGTGACGTGTGCCAGCGATTGTAATTATTTGCGTGTTTACGTATCAACGCTTTTTCTGCTGTCACGCATCACATTTACGCTAATATAGTAATAAAATCGATCCTTCAGGCCAGCCTACTTTAGCTACTAAATCTCGGATATTCGACTGATTACTCCAAAAGATAATTCTGATAAGCAACGCAATAAATTTACCCGGTCTCCAGCGAAAGAGTGTCGATGGCGCGCGTATATGTGTCGGGCGTAACTTGCTAACAATCGTGATAAACTTCCACATATTGTTCTATGGTTGTAGTCACCTTTATTACATCGTTATATACGACTGACACTCGTTTCATCTGTGTTGTTGTTACCGCTGAATATATGATTTGATCGCGGCGACATTTTCTATCGCTCGATATATATATACGATCGTCGGTGGTTCGTCACGTTTCACTTTTACGAACGTGTATTATCAAGCTATGCGAAATGGCTGTAGCGTAATTATGATGCATGATTTATTATTCAAGTACTAGATGTAGTAAGATATACTGATGAAAATAAATATATTTTTCATTACAACACATATAGCAGGATGATCACATATGGCTAGTTAATCGTTGACTTGTATTTAATTTGGCTCCTCAAACTTTTGTTTTTGTTGATACATTTGAGTTGAGACATTTTGCTGTTGATCCCACACGTAGATGTCGTCTTTCATGAGCAGATTTCGTAGAAAGCTTAGCCATCTCATCTTTCTAAGGTCAAAGGAAAATTGCTTCATATTCATATTATTATTGTCATCATCATAAAAACCTGAACAAAAAAACAGACAATTTTTCTGCTTTTATTTTCTTTAATAGATTATTTCGTAGCCGCCTGTAATTATCGGTACATTTGTATTATTAAAGTAGCCTATAAGGGTATCTTCCTTGGAGCCTTGACGGATACCAATTCAGATTTTGATTTGTCTCCTCCACCCCAATGAACGAAACCGTCGATTGCCAGTTAGAGCATAGCCGATATTGTGGGCAGGTGCTTCATTGTGCCTCTAATCTCTTTCGTTGTTGTTGTCGTCGTCGTCGTTGTAGATCTCATTGTTGTTTTTAGGTAAGTTTCGTACTACTAATAATTGTATGGACGCGTAACGCCGTTGGCAAGCTAACTGGGTGCGTATTCATTATCGGCTAGCCTCCTCCGGCAGTCTGTTGTCAGTTGTTAATACGAAAGAAAATACATGATAACAACGGCACTTAACAAAAGTAGCAGCACAATCTACAACCGTGTTCCATCCTCGTTGAACGATGGGTGAGACCACAGCTAATCGTTGGTAGCGAGTGTGTTCGAAGCGAAAATCCCCGCTATACTGTCAACCACCCTAAGTCGTTGGATGCGTTCTTTGCGTTTGTCGTCGGACGAGATGGCAGAAATAAGGCAGCCAGCAATGAACACTTCGTCGGATCCGTCCAGTCTTTACAGACAGCCACATGTATCGAGTTAGGTGGTCTACAAACGATAACACAACTTACGAAATGTGGAGCTCGGCTTATACAGTTCCTTTACTACCCTTGCGGTTAGGACTTTTGCGGTCTCTGTCAACTTCATCGGGCGTCCAGTGTTTCATTAAAAGTAGGGCGGCAAGCCGCAAGCGGAGATGCATATACATAATTCGACTAACGAGTTTTGTTGTTTAGTTGTCCACCTGCTGCTGCTGCTTTCCAACGTAGCGTTCTACGTGTTCTAGCGCAAAAAGAAGCAGCTTCTGAATTGCGTGATGTCCTCTGTTTGCTTAATCTCGTTCCGCAATTGATTTCGATAAGTCGTCACATTGAGAACGTTTCGCGTGTTGTCTTGGGGCCAATCGGAACGATAGCCCATCGGCAATCCGGCGACGACCTATCAATAGTGATCTGCTGTTGGACAAAAAAAAAAACAAATAAAAACTGCGGAAAGAGAAAATCCCTTTGTAAAGCGGCAGGTGTTATTCAAATATTTTAAAACTAAAGTTCAAATAGTGTACTGGGGGATTACTTTATTCACAAAAGAACTTTTATCTTGCTGGGGAGGCAGGGTGGGAAATTATAGATGTGTTAGACGTACAACTCACCGTCCTCCTCCCTTACGTCGGCCTTGGTTAGTAACAATAGTGGCCTGACCGCTGTTCAAAGTAGTTATTGTCTTAATACGACTATTACTTTTTGGATAGTGCATGGCTGAAAAGTGAATATGCGACCGGGCGAATCTGAATGAGATATGACAGCCATAATAATGATGAAAATATTTATACCAACACGTAGAACGGGGTGCAAGTCTGCATACATTGGATATTTCCAGCGCATGTGACTGTAGTAAATAATTCGAACTGCTACTGCGTCTGTTGAAACGCTATTCCACGACGCCCCTTCAGTCAATAGATAAAAAGCCGCAAACAGATCGTCCCACTTCAGTCAGATTGTTTATCGGCGGCCAGTCTTGTGGCCTTTTTTAGCGTCCTAGCCGGTCTCCGCTTCTCTGTTGCTAGTCCGTGATACATTATACATGTATGGAGAGGTGTAGCGAAAAACGTTACCAATTCGACAGACAACCAGAATACCAGCTAATCTTAATAATGTCAGTAATATTTTCTGTACTGTGGGACGCGGAAATTTGTGGTACGCATTTAATGAGCTGCGCACTTTTTCTTGCGGAAATGATTAGCGTCATGGGACCGTTAGCTTTTTTTAATCACTTCAGTACCGGAATGACAGGACACGATCGCGAACTGATAATGGATCTGCTCCGACTCTGTGTTGCCGACTTTATTCAGTGTAAACGACTGTGCAAACAACAATGCTAGGTCCTGCACATATCCTTTACTAAGGTGTGCCTTAATCCGATTATGTATAAATAACAATCGAGTGCGTTCTATACTTTCATCTCGTTACATCGTGTAAATAACAGCCTTTGTGAAATTGTTAAGCGGTTTATTTTCTTGTCAGTAGTTGTTAATCATTCGTAGATCGCTGATGAAATACAGAACGAAAAATGTTTCATACGTGTGCCCAGAAGAAGCTCAAGAAAATATGTTAGACTTTAAGTGAGATGTCAAGTGTCCCATCTTTGTCATCTACAATTGTTGCTATTGCCACTACAGTAAATCCGACCAACAGGGGCGGCGACCCACCGCAATGTGGCCGCCCAAAGCGCAGCTCATTCAACCACGGCCCTGATCATTGATGGTGGAACGAGAAAGGAGTTAAGGGTATCAGCACGAAAACGACCCCTGTGTTGATGACTAAATGACAAAGTGGTAAAGAAGAAATGCGGAACATGCGCTTCAATGTGTGCCGCACTCTCATCGTTCGAGCTCGCTGATGACTTCTTTTGGCAGCTAGTACGTGTAATCATCATCACCACGACAAACGACGCCATTTTCTCTACCGCCGTCGACGTTGCTGCCATCAAAGCAGACGGAATGAAACCCCGGCACTAAACCGCATCCCGTAAGCGCATCATTCATTATCGTTGCTAGGTTTTATATAATATTATAGAAATAGGAGCTACAATAAGACCGGTCCAGAATGAAGGCTGTTGGCGGTACCGGCCGTCAGGCCACAGACACAAAGCAAACGCAAGGAAGCAGAATGCGTCGGGATGTGCATCCGTACGCAACGTAATACTGCGGTCAAATGTTCTGTCACTATTGTATTATTAAACCTATGTGGGTATAACCGTTCGTAGGAAGTGAGAATGCCCGAACAAGCATTCAATAGTCAGCTGGCAGACGGAGTAAACTACTAGACATGCGCAAGCTAACATATAATCTGGGCCGCGTAGTAAAACATCGTGCGTATGGGTCAGGCACAATTAAACGGAATCTATCGGTAAAACTGAGCCAACACCGCACACAAGAAGGGTTCCAGTTAATCAATCAGGCTAAGCAGGTAAAGTCGCTCCGTCAATTAGTGCTGATAGAGGGAGCTACTCATATAAATGCTGCTTGCTACGGGCTTGTTCATGGATTGCTACAGTGGTTTCTGTGTGATGACAGGACAACAGAAGAATCTTTCCCTTGTCCACTGTTTTGCAGTCTCGCTTCACCCGGAGCGATCCGTCGTAGTTAAGGCCTGCCCTGATCTTTTTCTTTTTCTGAACGACTGCTAAAGCGAGCCGGGGACTGCCTTAACCACCTGTCACAATTATTGACCACACACAGACAGCTAAGCCAGACAGTTCTGTCTTCGCTGCTTGTGACGGAGTTAGATTTTCCGTTTTGCGATAGAGAGGTGCGGGTCGCAGACCGCAACGATGATGGTAGCCCGCCAATTATCAAATACTGCTACCTACGTAGGAATGATACCACTAACAACACTACTTCAGTCAGCAGTGTCGCTGCCAGACAAGTCGGCAAGTGACCAGTATCAGGTAGAAATCTGAACGGTTGATACTGTGGATGGTACTGCCGCTCCCCAGAATATCGGTCTGTCAGGGCCAGATCGACGGCTGAGATGGCGACCTCGGCAACGCGTCGTGTGCATTGTATCCGTCGTACTATAGTTATGTATGTGTGTTTATGTAGATAGAATCAAAACGGAATTTATTTGAATGAACGACCATCCATTTGCTTGCTTCGTACCTTGCTCACCGCAGTAACGATTGATGGTCAGCATAGAGCATTGCATCCCATGATTCAGAAAACGCCTGAATTTGTCGACGTGATGAGACAGCGGACGCCATAGAAAATCGTGTATAAATCAGCACACATTATTTTTTACTGGCTTCAAGAGCGAAAATATACACGATAGTCAGTGTTTGATTGTTCCTGTATAATTTATTCTTTTGTATTGTTGCAATCGGTTCGGTTTCGTGGTAGATATTTTCACAAGGCAGAGTGGTGGTTCCGAAGATCTGTCACAGGATACGTCGATGATCGTTAAGCAAAAAAAAAAAAAAGTGAACAGTGTTGTTATACAGCCTGATGAATTAAACAGAAAACAATTTAGTTACGATATTCAGAAGAAAAAACATTTTTGACACAAACAAGATAGAAGTTATTATTTCGATGACAATAGTTCAGGTCGGATAATATTAATTTTCTCCTCTAATGAACCTATATCGTGCCATGCGAATTTCCGTATTCTGTACAGCTAATTTGTCGCTATGATATTTCTTAAAATCAACTTAGTACACAATGTCAGCTCACCATATTATTTATACCAAAGGCATTCGTGTAACTAGGCCAGAGAAAAGGTACAACTATTTGATTATGGTACTTGTAACTTAGTCCCTTGATACTGCCTCATACCCAAACTGCTTAATGCTCACGTCGCCGTTTGACTTCGAGGTTTGTGATCATTTTTCTTAACCTCGGCACCTTTGGACTCGTCCTACATTTCACGAGACAAACAGGTAAACAACGGGTATATCAGGTCTTTTGTTGTTACTAGTAGTTTCCAGCAAATGCAATGTTTCCTGTTTATAATTAGGTAGGTGGCCAGATGTCCATTGACGACCGTCAGCTTTAGAAATATACGTGAATAAACGCATGAAGATGTCATAGAATGCGTGAGGCTGTAAACGTTCGCGTTGTCTTGATTAAGCGACTGCATCATCTATCCGTCCCAGCCGCCTCAAGGAAGACCGATCAAGTACAACAGCAGCCACGACCCTGAGAACCCCGAACACAATGATAGCACGAGTGTTTGTTTCAATGCAATTAACAAAAAGCATAGCAGCTCGTTCCGAAACCGAAAACAGAAAGTAAATACGCAGCCGTTTTCAGGATACGTCCGTATCCTGTCGGTTATTCGATTTTTAATGCTCTCCGTGCAGCATACGAGGATAAGAATAGACACTTTGAAGCTTAACTAAAAGAGCAGGCTATAAATGACGGGCAATTTGGCGTAACAACAAAATTCACCCTGCAGATTCAATTCGAGCTCAATACTCGGTATCAACTAGATATGAAGGTAGCCGTTGTAGCGCAGCGCCACCTCAGTGCCACACTTTGCCTACTTCATAGCTTCTACACTGCTAAATACAATGTGTAACGAGACAATACCACGTTTCTGCAGAGGAATATACAAATCATTTGTTCATTTTCATTCATACATATAAAAGTTTGTTCATTTTACCGACAGATTTACTGGAACATGCTAAACACTCAATGGATAAGGCAATGAGGCTATCGTGTAATCTGACGTCTGGTCCATTTCTCAGTTCGTTCGCTCCGAAGTATTCAATGTAATCCAGCCATGTTTATAATTATGGACTACGGTATATTAGAAACTATCAGATCTGTCAACGGGCCTAACTGGTCTGTATGTACGGACGGAGCACAGGAAACATAGGTAATTTACCACTCCAACACCTATGTTCCTACACGCGTCAAGAACAATCAACGGTAGTAGCAGACCTAGCGGCTGAGACGTTATCGACTTCACGCTGCTAACGGCGTTAACGAAACGACCGGATCAGTATCGTGATATAGCTAGCCGTCATGGATTTTGTAACATATTGGACATCGGCGTTCATAGATCTCTTGCCTGGCGCAGTTCTGTCGTTCTGGGCTGAGCTCTTGGTAGATTTCTCATGTTGACAATCAACAGAGTATAGGCGTGATGACAAGGCCGTGACCGGTATTATTTTACCGTAAAATACGAATAAAGGTTAAGAATATGGAAATACATATAACCTATAAAATAGTTGGGTCCGGTCAGCCTGTTTCCCAGACAGAATAAAGCGAAATGAGTAAATGCAAGAGGAGAAATCGACGGGCGGAAACCAATGTTATCCTGTGACGGGATAAGCAACGGCTAAAATTCTAAGGAAACGTTTGGCCTTGTTTAACAGATCACGAAGCTCATTTTTACGATTCCCCAATGAGACGACCCAATAAATTCCTGACCCATTAGTAAAACCGGACCCAAACTAAATGACACCCATTCCTCAGCCTTAACGGTACACGGATAGGTGTAGGATAGAAAGCCGATATATATGACATATGATATATACGAGTGGTGCTCGATTGAAGCAATCAGAATAACATCATAGACATGTGTAATGAGAGTGGATTAGCCGCAGGCGGCAGAGATTAATTATAGCATTTCAAAGTGACTTCTTCATAGCTATCAATTTTAGGGATGGGCAAATTTTGGCTGGTTTTAGCTGCAGATCCAAAAACTGCTGTCTTTGCTCTTTCCAGTATTGCTAGTTTGTACTGTATAATATATAATGTACTTGTGGGCGATCAACAACAAGGAAAAGCCGACTGGCGTGCATTAGCGTGGTTCGGTAACGTATGGGTTTCACACAGAGTACGTACAACATCACAGTAGAACGCAACGCAACGCAACACGACCGGTTGAATGCCCACAAAGTAAATGCAAATGTTGTAGAGTGCCCATCGACGATTGCAGTTTATCTATGCAGGGGTCGCTAAATAAATCAAGGTGTTAACCCGGATGTTCTTATTCGTTATTAGGAGGTCCGTATTGGTATAGGAGTATTCGTATATAGTTGGGAGGTTGGGGAGGAGGTGGAGTTCTTAGGAATAACTCCATAATCAGCATGATATACTAGTTCAGCGGTACACGTTTATTTTTATAATGTTTGTTAACTTTTTAATAAATATATAATAATTGTTGTTGTCTGTTTTGTTGTCGTGGTTAAGCACGATGCGGTTATTTTTGCTGACGCTATACAAACGAATAATCCGGTGATGGTCCGTGCAGCTAACAACGAAGACTCGGATAATTATTTTCCGGTGAACGAAACATTTTTTTTTATATTAGCAGGAGCAAAAGGCGCGTATCAGTCTGGCAGTCTGCCAGTCTGTGATTCCGTATAGTTGCTGGCCCAAATAAAGATGATGTCCCGATGAGTTCGCGAAGACAGCAAGCTATGTATTGGCTAGCTGGGCTGTTTTTGCCGGCAGCGGCTGCATATAGCGAAAACATCGCTTTACCTACGACAGTAATCACAGTGAATACTGTGATGAAAATGACGATGCTGATTATGGAAGGAAGATCATAACAAAAGAATGAATATACGTATGTTAACTAAACAGAAACACAACTTTTGACTAATGTTACATTATCTAGTTCATCCATCGCCGTCGCAACTAACACAGTTACAGATAGCAAACAACTGATTGAACATTTATGATCTAAGCATGATAAAGCATCATTCGACTAGGCCGTCTGCACGAAGAAACTTCCAAAAATAAACGAGGTTAGTTTATCGTAGACATAATATATATATATATATATATATGTGGATTTGATGTCACAGAGTGTCCAAATCTGTATAGAATGAAGAAACAACTAATAATTTGTTTTTATTATAACTAATCTTTATAAAATATATTGAAACCTGTTAGTCATTGTTACGGTGTCCTGCGCGGTTCGGTTTCCACTTCGTCTGAATTGTATCAGAATCTATGCAATATACCGCACGTCTAAATTATACTCATGTAGCAATATGAAGCGTATTCTCACCGATGTTTTTGCCATGCGCTTTCATTATTAAATATATTTCGATTTCTCGGCTACAAACAGCGTTCAAGCGATCGAAGATTTATGTTTTAGGGAACTGCATGAAGATGTTATAATCCTTTCAATAATGCAACACAAGAAAAAGTTCATATATGACTGCACTTGATGCTACAGTTAACCAATGGCTGTTTTTGTCAGTATAGCAAAACCATCATATCCAGGACCCGCCTTTCACCCAGCGACACCGTATTAAACATACAGACACACACACGTAAACGCACGTATTTAGCAGTCAATTAACATACAAACAGGTAGACAGCTCTCATGTACTAACACAAACAAGTTTTTGTCTTACATCGGACATCTGCACCCGTAACATACTACCTCTATGCGTAACATGTCATAGATACGAATATGGCATATAAAAATTCATGTAGACCGACACAGGCAGACGTAGACTATTACTGACTAAGGAAATGAAAAGCTTCCGATCCTTTATCCAGGTGAGCAGTGGCCCATCCAATTAATGTCGGCTAAAGTCCCCGAACGAGCATGTCCAACCCAGACATGTCGATGGTAATTTGGATGATGAACGCATTCGAAATATACGCGCCGCTAGCACCAGTAGAGAGATAGACTTTAAAGACACCAGTAGATAGACCGTAGAGATATCGATTGGGTAACGGAGCCATCTGAAAGGCTAAAAGATGGCTGGTAGGGGTGGGGGGTTAGAGGAAACACTATGTAGCGTAAGCGGCTAATACAATCATTGCCGCACTGTATTGTTCGTCGAATCGCCACCACGTGCATAGGGGCAGTTTCCGACAGAGACTACAACCCCCAAATGTCTTTTTAGTATTATTTATCACAGTGCGACCATGGCCAGCATATCTGATTTTGAGACTTGTGGAACGGGCACGAAATCACTGGATGAACGGGACGACACGTACGAAGACAGGAGCAGTGTCAACATGTTGATCGACATTTCGACGACGAAATCCACATTATCACAACATATACAAATACTATGCCAGTTAATATAATCGTCTGTACGATCGCGGACGGATGCCGCCTTCAGTGCAAAAAATTTAATATTATTAAGATTTTATAGCACATGTTTGGCGATAGCCACCAGTATGAACTGCAAATGCTGTTTCCGGGGAGATGGCCGTGTAAAAAGGCAGAAGTTTCATATTTGCCGACGGGTCGAATGCAGTCGCATCTGTGAATATAACGAGCTAGTAAACTGTCACCTAATCGTTTAACTCATCGTATGTCATACGGCCAATTGTTTCTCGAAGCCTATGAACGGGCTTCCTATGAAGTTCTAGCATTACCATTATTATTATCGTCATAGAAAACACATATAGACCGACTACAAGGTGCATAAATTGTCGGTTACGAACCCCAGTACAAGCGCCAATGTTGGAATTGCTACAGGCACTCTGCACGGCACTTTGAGCGATCCTAGTTACTCATCTTGATCTTCAGCACCTTATTGTTTTTGCTTTGGGGGTCAGTGGTGCTATTTCTACTAATGCTGCGGCTGCGACTGCGCCGCAGTGGCCGACATCTATCTATGCGCTTCATGTATACGTGTATCGGTGGCCGTTTGCGTCAAGTCAACCGACAGACCGAAGCTATGCTCGTGTATCTTGTCCAACAACCAACGCTACCGTGTGATATGTGTCTGTACGTTATCATCAGCAGTAGTTACCGGGCTGTAAAGCGTCGACCGCCAAAAGCGGTTCCCTCTGGTGTCACTCTTTATACGAACATGGCTTTTCTCTCTCGCTGTTTTCTCCACCGCCAGCCTCCCTTTATTCTTTGTCGTCCCGTCTGTTGTTGTTATTACTGCTACTACTACTGTTGCTGCTGCTGTATGAGTGCGAGGGCCTGGACGGCAGGCAAAGGTAGTGTCTGTCACCAACGGGTTTGCCGCCGTTGGCGTTGCTGCTGCCAGTGGGTCTCTCCCCCTTTCGCCCAGGCGCGCCGCTGGGAGCTCCGAAGAACCGCGCCGACAGTTCGTTGTCGGCGTGCGCCAAGAAAACCGACCAGAGCAGTAACGCATCCAGGCACGGTCTTGATGCTCTATTCAAGCCGTATTTGTTGCTCGGCTACTCCGCGCTGCCGTTGTATTTTAGTTCGCGGAACGAACAAGCGAGGAAGCGTCCCATTCAATTTAGTTTGTTCTGGCGAAGTTTAGGTCATTGCGAACGAGTATCAAGAAAGAAGTTTTCGTAGTTTAAGTTTGGCGTGATCTTTTGTAAATGAACGTTGGTTAAGAGATGTGACGGTAGGTGCACTTGTCATTTTCTAGTCGTAGTTGCTGATGTAACCGTACATTTCGTAGATATTACTATTTTTTAGTAATTGCTGCCAGTTAGAATGGTCCTGTCAAAGCCGATTCGACCAAGTGTCGCGTGTCTATACTCAGTATCGGTGCTCCCTTTCGTATTCACGTATGCTTAGTAGAGCTAGAATCAGCTCGAACTCTGACGCCTGCACGTACTCGAGATCATGATCTGTCCGTGCCATTCTCTAAGGTACAGCAATATCAACGACAATATGATCAGGTCTGGTTGTTGTCGTCGTCGTCGTCGAACGAGTCACCATAGTTTGCCCGCGTGCTTAACTAATGTGTATAAGTGTATGTTTTGGATCACTACTGTTACTACGTGTTCTAACGATGTATGTACGTGCGCTTAGAGTTAGTGCGTTCGAAAGAACATAGAGAGAACAAAAACGTCAGTGCTGTGTGATGCGCACTCAAAAGACGGCACGGAACAAATATAGCCCGGTCGATCTTTACGCGCAGTGTTGATGATGTCGTTTTTAGAAAAGCAACGGTATACTGATGTTCGCTTGTGCTAAATGTAGAACATATGGATGGTGGGTTACTGAGTGTGTCATGGGCCTAAAGGTTAGGCCGCCTCGAACACGCTTGTCATAGCGATGCACTGTTCATAGTCGTTGTTCCGTTCGTTATGTAGCGCAGGTTTCGCTCGATCACTACCTGTCGCGCTGCCGATGCCGTAGACACGACAAGGCGCCTTCCGCTAGAGTCTTACTTTCGGCAATGCAGTCCCTGGTACCGTTGTGTTACAGAGAGACGCAGATGGTACCATACATTTCAGCTGATTACTCCACCTATTCTAAATACAGTTTCTCCTTGTTCTTAGTTTACGCTTGCAGAAACCGAAAAAAATCAAAATACAGATGGTCTGCCAGACAAACTGTTTATTTCCGTACCCACTCTTACGACTTCCTGCTTTGAGTCAAGGCTAGTTTTAACAGGTCAGTTGTATTGAATCGTAGCATCCTCATCCAGATCGTCCGTCTGTAGGTTCGCCCAAGCGTGGCTGGTCTATAGTAAATAGTGACGCATTGGTAAGTTCTTACCGCTATTAAATGTACAGAATTTTTTTTCTGCATTTTTTTATACTAGAGGTTACATTTTCGTACTTACCCCGTAAGTAAAAAGGCGTTCGTCGATCACAGCTTCGTCGGGTTTGGACTATTTATTTTCTAAGAAAGTCGCTTCAAATCGGATGTCCCATACATCCGTCATAGAACTAAACTTACTTGAAAGGCAGCTAGCAACAATCGCAAGTCGAGCGGTTCATGACATCTGACTGCGTGCTCACCTTCACATAATGGAATTTTTATAGAGAATTCTACCTCACACATGGCATTGTTGTGGGAAACAGGTGCAGTGCTAGCAGCCGGGGAAGCGATGATGCCAGTTTTCTCTAAAGCCCCGGTAGCGTATGGCTGGTCGATCTATCAACCTTTGGCGGCTTCGCAAGCCATTGTGCGGCAATCCATGTGAGGAATTAAGCGCCGTTTCTATAATACAATCTCAGTACCAAACTTTTTATTCTCTGCTGAGAAAGAACACAACAATGGTCATATGATGACATTATTCGGTCGCATAAATCGAATGGCGATTTCTCTTGCATAGTAAACGTTGTCAACAACAACGCGTTCATATGGAGTGATTACCAGATCTACGATGGATCGGTTATGCACTTGATGCGAGAGATTAGACTGGATAATTATGTGTGTTACCTCACAGTAGCTCTACGGGGTGGTTCTTCGTCTTTTCTGGTGGACACCGGCTACAGCATTGTTTGTTGTGACAAGCCGTTGAGACAGGTCACGAATGCCTGCCCTGTTTTTGTGTATCCTGTAAATCGGCGGTGGCTCTCGGCAGGACAGCAGAACACAGGTACTCTACCTGCGCAGCAAGCCTATCGGCTGTCGTGTGCCTTATCGAGCCTCTTCTGTTGCCGGTCTGGTCTCCAAGACGACCGCGTAACACTACCGTCCTAAATCTACTATGACTATAGCTGCCGCACTATGAATGCAGATGAAGCATTGCAGAAAATTTGTAGTCTCTACGTGTCCTATTTCGAAACGCTACCATTATCAGCATGGTAATACTGCTGCGGTCGGTTTCAGGCGGCAGCTAACGAAGATGGCGCCAATTTTTAAGATCACATGAGAATTGATACGTGTACACACTAACCGACCAAGCTGTTTTTGCCTGTGATTGTTATATGACGAAGAAAAATATTACAGCAATATTTGCCTCTCGTCGGCCGTGCGAATTGGGAACTTCGTTCAGAATTGTTTGGATATATTATAGCAGAGACAGTCGTCTACAAAATAAGTGATTACGACCGTCACCAGATTGTCATTGTGTCACCGAAGATTTCGTGAGCCAGTGTTCACGCTATTCGGCGAAAGAAGCTCAACAACAATAATAACATCGACGCGAAATCTGTGAAGGCCTCTACAAACTTTTATAAGACGATGAAGCTCAAACACGTATCGGTGCTTATTGAAAACCCGAATTCGCATAATTTTCTAACCCGGTCAAAAAACGCTCGTAACAACTTACGAGAGATTAAAGAGTATACCGGAACACCGCTAAAGAGTGTTAAGCGAGGAAGCAAAGGTACTCTTAAACCGAACGGATACTTTGACAGTGGGTTAGTGTTGGAGAAACACGATGAAGTTGATTCGGATATCGACGTTAACTTTGACGACCTTGAGGATCTCGGCGAGGGTATCGAGGAAACGGTGTGCTACAGTCCTGCCTTCTCAGGTATGAAATGCGTATTAGTCATTCATAACCAAGTAAATAACGTGTCAATACCATCTTTAAGCTTGTTCCAGTCATGTTCAATGTGGACGCAAAATCAATACTCCCTATCTTTACTAGGGTCTTACCCACATCTAGTTTGCATTTCAGTTTTGAAAAATGCACAACGCTTCAAATTTGAAGCACGCATAATGCCACGGCGTTGACGGTCGAGTGAGAAGCTAATATATAACGTTTGTAGCTGTTCATGACAAGTGTAATGATGAAACAAACTTTTCTGATAAGGCACGATTCATGATGATACTACCCCGATCTGGTTGCAGCGTCTCGTTCCGATTATCCTCTATTTTTAATCACGGTTTCAGAAATAGCACCAAATCACGCAGATAGACAACCATCTTGCCTTGAATAGAAGGATCTAACTAGAGATGGTTTACTTACTGGCCACCGATAATCCCTGACACCGTTTTGGCTGATGACTAGGTTTAAATAAAACCGAAAATTGTCATGGTCATCTCACGTTCTACTGGAGACCCGTCAATATGATAAACAACTAGTGTTGTATAGAGCTAGCTGTTTCTGTGACCAAACGGCCCAGAATCAAATATTTAACCATCGTCTCTCCTAATCTTAAGGTCTATAAAACTTTTCTATCAAGATGGTACTACTGAATCTTGCCCTTTGTTTTGCCACGAAGCTAATGCTAGGCACGGGCGGCAGGTACTTCTAATTTTTAACCTTCTATGGAAATAACAAAGCGGTTTTCAGAGCAGCTCGGTAAGGTAGACATTCGTCATCTACGTTTACGTAATGCGCCCTCTATTTTCTCCAGTCTACATAACAATTTAGAAGCGCGTCAAGTTCAATAACATTTGTTCATTTTTATCGGATTCTGGTAGCCGTAGTCATAATAATCATCATTTGAATTTGTCTGCTAGATGAATGAGTTACAGAATGTAGTCACGCATTTTTCTCGACTGTTTGACAACGTAATTTTCCAGCCTCTGAAATATGCACACAATGCACAGTTGTTCTTACAGCTTCCAACAATGTCCGCCCGTGTGCGCCGAAACAGCGTCGCTTGAGCGTCTAACGCTCAACATTTACGTGATGACTCTGCGTGT
This sequence comes from Varroa jacobsoni, assembly GCF_002532875.2. Classification (NCBI taxonomy): domain Eukaryota; kingdom Metazoa; phylum Arthropoda; class Arachnida; order Mesostigmata; family Varroidae; genus Varroa; species Varroa jacobsoni. Next base: position 174,289 of record NW_019213500.1, read on the forward strand.
TCTGTTCTGTTCTGTCAGCGTCGGCTGCGTGAGCATGCTATCGTGTCCCGCCACCCGAACAATCAAAAATTCTGCTGCCAGTCCGTTGATCTCAGGGCCAGAGCGCACCGCGACAATCATTACCATGGTCGTTATTATCGAATGTGAACCAATTAATGGATGAATCTATAAAATGAAAGAAAGAAGTAGAATGAACTGGGCGTGGGTACAGGCTCTATGTATGCGACCTGCACACATTCCTGTTCACAGCTTTGCCTTGCGTTTTTCTACTCGTTCGCTAAAGAATATTATTTAAGTCGTATTGCTGTTAAAATGGGTTATGGTAACGATGACTTGTTTAGCCCGGTCTGCAACCTTTTCTTTCGTGACAATTTTCGGTGGTGCATTACTTCTTGTTCTTTTTTTTTTTTTTTTTTTGTTGAAGTTCGATAATGAGTAATTTAAAAGAAAGCATAACATATATGCTTGCTGCTACAATTCTAAATTGAAATTCCTTACTACCTAATCGATGGTTCAATATCGCACGTTTTTTTTTCGCACTGTTCGGGCTTTGCCGTGACAATTGTCCACGTTGCGGACCCTGTTAAATGGTATCTTTCCATTTATCGGCCTTGTATATCTTAAATAGCTGCGACGCGATCTCAGTTAGATTGATTCGCTAATTACACATGCGTTTTTCGTCTATTCATACGCAGGATGGTAATGTCACCGCAATCAGCTTTCATATATATATATCGCGGTTATTAACTGATGCTCTATAAAAGTTATTAATCAATTATTGGACAAACTGGCATCTTTTCATAATAGGCTAGTAGTTACTAAATGGTTACTCTATTTCTTTAGTGCGCGCGTTTTAAACCTCCCTGTTAGAAGTAAGTTGTAATTGACTATATCCATGTATAATTTTAAACATAAAGATACATTTGTACTGTAAATATTTTCGCTTGCGTCTGTTTTCCTTCCTCTCAATCGTATATATTCTGCTGGAGCTGAAACAGTTCTAAAGGCTCATAATTCGTGTTCGGGTTCCGAGGATCAGGCTTCGCTGTTCACAGGCCTTTCTCTATATCGTAGCGGCTACGACGGACTGGAACAAGCGAATAGTGCAAATCACGATAACAGACACGAATGATGAGTGTTCCATAGCTGCAGTGCAATTGGTAGATACTGCGATCGACCTACACAAGTCATCAGGGAAAATAGGACAGACTATTCTTAGTAGCAGCAGCAGCAGTAGTAGTAATGACGATATGAAACTGCTCCGAGGGAAAGATTGAATGATGATGATTGCTTGCTTGACTTAGTATTGAGGAAAAACGTTAGCACTCTTTTCTACACCAGCTATAGCCAAGGTCTCAGAACTGCCAGATAGTTCAGTTTCTAACGACCGGCACAGCCAGAACGCTAAGGCATCACTCTCACCTGCTCGAACCGGTCTCACGATTTCGCGTTTTTATTTCACTACTGCCACTGGAACTGCCGATATCGTTGTTAGTGCGAAATGGGTCGGCGTTACTGGTCCTCGATGAGTTAATCCGAAGACGCAATAGTCTGCCGGTTCGCTGATTACTGGTGATCCTTAGCCCCGTTTATCTTCGGCGTTGAGGCCAGAATATCGGACAACTGAAGCATAAGTTAACGACTGAACAATTTCTCTACTGACCATTTTATATATATATAACTGGGGCACGGCCAGACCGATTGAGGACCTTGTTATCATGCACGAGGCAATCATTAAAACGGATGAATACAAACGAGGAAGAAAATGAGTGATGCATAGATATATAGTTCAGTTTTTGTTTTCGCTTATACGAGCTATAGTAGCCGATGAAGGGTAAATTAATTAGATAATAGATATTCATTTGATTTGTAACATACCTGCGAGCACTGCTATTGATTAGTGGTGTGATTATTCGATCTCGTTGTGACTACAGCTATTGTTTGGAATATAGAAGAGAATCCGATTTAATTAAGTAGGCGAAAACCCCTTACCCCAACCGAATCTTTTCCAGTGTGTGATGTAGCACTGCAGTCGAAAAATATTTCATTCATTTCTTTTTTGCCCCGTGTTCGCCCTGGTATTTGATGAGCTTTTTACGTGTAGTATCGCTGACCAACAGGGATCGGCATGATCCCATCATGTTCACAGCTTCCTATCGTTTGGTAAAGGTAAGTTAGACTTAAGCAAAACAAGTAATGAAGTCCCCAAGTAAACAGGAACAACAGACTGCTTGGTCGTCCAAGGGACGAGCTATTCTACAGCGGTCTGCGATGCAGAACACGAACCACGTTTAATGAAATAGGCGAAGTTGTAATAGGTTCTCGTTCCGTTTCCAAAGTTGCCAAACGGCGAAGAAGCACACAACAATATTATAGAGCTGTACACTTGAAAGGCTGTAGTCTTTAAATATTTAAATTATGAGTGGAAAAATACAAAGACAATACTATGAACCGCACGGGATATATTCAGGCCTGCGTTAAGGACTGATTAGTTAGAGGCAAAGAACGGATGCCCGCCGTTCGTTTTGTTCTTGTCTGTTCTAATATCAATATAACTCTATTGGGATACGAGTTGAGCGTTCCCGGCATGCCTGTTACAAAGCGTCGTTATAGCTCTTATACATAATCATAATTTGCTGCGTACAGGTCCACGGTTATATGGGTTAAAATTAACGTGTGGTTTGGGTTTTGTGGGTACAATATTTGTCTTTGACTCTCTGAATTTTAGTAAGAAATGCGGTTGTTTTTGAATTTTGGCGCCACTATCTGATATTCTGGTACGTTATCGTATAACGTCGTAGCATCATGAAGGATTCGTTACGTGATTGATCTCTAGTGGATGTCTCGACTAAGACAAGCCATATGGTACAGCAACGTATCGGATCATGTCAGCCTCATAACAAGTATAAGTAACTAGCATGAATTTTATAACTGCTTGCAGATTGCCAGTTTACTTGCGTTAAACCCATACTTCTTGTCTCGGCACTGACATTTTTAATTTGTGATAACGATTATTATTGCCAAAAAATCTTGTATTTTTCTATGATCGTTATGGTCGAAAAATCATACAGACTAAGTTTTACTACTCGATACAAAAAGCTGATAACAGTTGAAAATTACACTTCGGCGATATCGCCCTGGTGAAAATTCTGTCGAAAAAAATAAAAACGTGTTTATCTACGAGTATTTGTGGCAGCTACCAAAAAAACACTCATAATAGAAATCCTTCTAAAAAAGAATTGACGATGAGCAAGTGCTGCTGCCTTATAAATAAAAACTACGAGCATATTTGGGATGATAAGTACAGTTTGGTAACTGTCGGGTAATCGCTGTTGTTACTTCCAAAAGAAAGTAATTAATTCAAAGGCTCATGTTTGGCTGTTTCGCGTCACATTTCTGTGTTGAGCCAGATATAGGCGCACACTTATGGAAGACCTCGACGACTAGTGTATGCGAGGCATTGGTCACACCCCGCCTCATTTCTCGTAATTTGTTTATCTTAATGAAGATTATGCCAACTTATCAAATATAGAAAGCGGTCTCTTTATCAGGTGTCAACTGATCTCTTTTTGGGGGAAAGTTCTGCTACTTTTGAATAAAAACGCTGGCTTTGTCCCATTTTTTTCCATTACGGAGACTACGGTCGTACCACATAGGTAGCATAGAGTCTGGAGGATGAAGACTGTACAGTAATATGTACAACCAAGCTTCACGCCATTGCTTCTTGGAGGAATCTATTTAGCGAATTTGAACGCCATCATCGTACACAAATGTTTGCTTATGTAAAATTTCTACTCTAGTGAAAACATTCGTTCTATTTAAACTAGGGAAAATAACGTTTATTTAAAGGCTAACAGAGGAAACGCTGCAAAGCACCATATCAAACCTAACGATTCACAGATTTGCGTTGAAGTAGCTAAACTCGAATTGCGTGAACATCTCCCTACAAGAATTACTTCTTAGGATTAAACATTTTTTCATGACCGAATGCTTGACTATTTGGCATACAATGCAGTGATCTGAAGACACTGTTACGCCCGCCTCAACCAGTGAAGAATTTCAAGACGAGTTGAAAAGCTATAATTGCGATAGCATCTGCTGTAACCTGAACAATATCAATGGCTGCCGTTATGTTACGCCACCACTTAATGACCGCTTAAAAGTCATAGTAGTTTGTCCTAGTCAATCTACTCGTTTGACATCGTGTTTCGTGCTAGCAGGACCATTGGCTACGTTCGGCAGTAGTTGCATCTGTTTCCATTGAGAAGTTTTCCGTTATTATTTCCCGTGTACCGTCTGGATGTTCATTGACATTTTTGCCTGAGGAACAGGCGCATTGACGCCCGAACGAGAGGGAGGGCGCACAACTACATCTGTCTTACACTTCACTGTTCATCACGCTGGACCCTAAATTATGTTAACTTCTTCAGATAGTAGGGCATTTATTTTCGTAGATGATAGGATGGTTCTAAAAGAGGCTCTGACCATTAACCACGACAGCCCTAATTGGAGTTGCCTACGTTTTTGTTCCATCCCCTTGCTCCAATCCGCCGTTGTCCTGCGTCTTTTCCAGTTAATACGGGTCCTGCCTGTTCTTCCAGATGGCGATATTTAGCAGAACACTGCGTTTTTTGACGTCGCTTTAGTGATTGTAGTTAGTGTTTTTCGTGATTTTAGATCCGAATGAATCTTAGCAGTAGCTTTTTTATTCTATTACATAAACGTGACTAATTTTTGAAGCGCACTAAAGAAGGCTTCGTTTCATAGAAAAAAAATCGCATCCACATGGCACGTACAAAGATGCAAGAGCGTACGTATGCGCCACGCTGTCCCGCTATCGAAGAGTGCCAGCGGACTGCTCGTTTTCATTTTATTACTCTTATTCTGCACAATGCAGACCTGCATGATCATGGTCTTTCCATGGTCAATACGAACGCGTCACAAACGATGACGACGACGATGAACGAATAGCGTATTAATGTCAATTGGTTCTTAGATCAGTTCGGATATAGTGTTCTGACGGATCTCGCATCTGGCGTTAGGCCGCTGTCCGCCAAAACAAGCCACAGCAACAAATGGTCTCAGCTTGACATTGGCGGCCGCCAGACAGCTAACCCAGTTATGGTCTAAAGACATTATCGGTAATACTACCCTTATTCTCATTGCTACTACAGTGCTGGGCCGTTGCGAACGACGCCGATGTTGGCTGAACGCAAACATCTGAACACTACTATTTTATAGTAGGCCACTGTGGAATAATCCACAGCATCCAACGATTTTACAGCAATTCCGCCTACCCTTTACGTTTTCGTAGTAACAGAAAGGTAAGAATAGTCGTACCGTAAACGAAGTCAGCATAGCAGCAACAGCGATAGAAATAGGCGACGGTGTAGTTCAGCCAACGATGCTAACCGTTACAAATAATTTTTGCCAACGCTCTTTATACGAGTATAGCAATTAGACGGCTTCAATAGCAGCAATAACAACAACAGCGGTCGTCAAAACATGACCACTCGTCATGACATTTGCGTATGTGTATGGTCTTGTATATATGGCTGTACGTCCGGCTAACCTCACAGTGAATTCAGACCCTCGACACATGATTGCTTATGCTAGAATGTAATAGTTATAATGCAGCTTGCGTCACCTCTGAACTAATGTATTGAACGTAGAACTCGAAACACGTATTTTAAATGTAGCTATTTGCGTCTGCTATTGCTGTTGGCGATGTTATTAATGCCAATAAGCGCCTTAGACTCAGCCGCAACGTGCTGCAGGCGGGGTGACGATACTGAGTCGCAAAAATCCGCAATTTAATGGCCTCCTCATAGTAGTAGTCGGAGCTCGAGTTCACGGAGAAGTAGAAGCAGTCGCGCGCGATAAACAAACGGGGATACGCTTACATGCGAAAGTAACGCATGCGGCTCCTACTTCGTACGTTATAGCTGTTAACCGCCGTTTAGGGAAGCAGTCTCTACATCACTGTCACTGGCACCGTCTCCGTGTCCGTACAACAACACGGCAGAATATAACAAGCCGGTTCGAGGGCCCGATGCCTTAACCTAGGCTTAATGATTCGGTCAAATCTACATACTGCAACGAAGTGCACTGTACTTGACGGTGTCTCGACTCAAGGGAACTATCACAGTGGATTCGGCGGGTCAATTGGCCTCAAGCCTTTGTCTTTCCTAGCACAAGTTTCGAATCGAGATTTCCAACTGAACCGTCGTTTCACAGTGGCTCGGCTATTCTCTTTCCTATTCGCCTTATGCTTCGCCTTTTTTTTTGTCTAAGTAAACAGCAACACATATCAGATAGAGGAAGAAGAGAGAGAACAGACAACACGAATGACAAAAGATTCAACAGAAAAGGACTCAGCGTCATCGTAGTACCATAACATTTAGCCGTTGTGAATGAACATTGTATTGTTACAATTATTATTTATAACTACTATGACTGTAACTTGTTGCACCTTTTCCGCGACATTATCCACCACCACATACATATAGGTGCGCATCAAATATACTCAATTCATTGCTTTGTATTTCCTTCCTTTACTTTCTTGAACTGCTTCTTGGTCGTCTGCTTTTGTTTCGGTATGCCCTTCCACTGTCTGCTGTAGCTTCTTGTCGTTTGCCCTACGATGTTATACCGACGACGTGGTCAATCGTTTTCTGCTTGTCTCTAAGGGCCGTACACCTACGACGGGGTTTCGTTGCAGCGGTTGTTGGCTCTAGTCGTCCTGATGATGACGGATTTCGTTATCGTTCGTTGGAAGTCGCGTATTGTTTGCCGCGCTGTGTAAAGTAACGCGATGGGAGGAATTCAAAGTGGAATATCACTCCACGAAATCATCAGCATTATTACGAGCAACACACGTCAGTATCAATGGCCTATCGTGGTAAAATGTTTTGCCTCTCACATAGACAGAACCTGAGCTTGACTGCGTTCAGCTTAACATTTCAACGACAAAACATTAACGCCGGCATTTAAACTGACTGCCTTTGATCAAAAAAACAACAGATGATAGTGACAAAGGGCTGCTTCTGGTAGGTATAGAGGACCTTGTACTGTACAACTATTATTTATACGCAAATAAAATGTAAAGTGAAAGTCATTCGCCTTGATGTGTGTGTGTGTGTGTGTGTGAGTGTCTGTGTGTCTGTGTGTGTGTCTGAGTGTCTGTGTGTGTGTGAGAGC